>NW_028301616.1:31822500-32123283 GCF_987345545.1 Pholcus phalangioides
GTCGGGTCCCCAGAACCAGATTTTTCACGGGCCAAAATTTATAGCATGAAAAATCAAAAAATGATAATTGTCCCAGGCACCAGGGCTGGAGCCCTGTCAGCCCTATGTAGGACCATATCTACCCATGTGGGAGCCATGGAAGGGTGCATTGCATTGTTTTTACAGAAATTATTGGGGGCCGTTCCCTCATAATATATATTTGAAGGGGCCTCAAATAGCTCCGTCGGCCCAGGGAACAGGGAAAATAAATTTCAAAGAAATTTTTATTTGAATATCATTATTTCATCAGCCACTGCAGAAAAATAACGAGTGGTGTGTAAAACGCTGTGATGTTTCCACAAAAACTTTTGGTCCTGGGCTGCAATTTTGAGAGGACGGCAAATTTTAGGGGAAACAAAAACTATCTTTCAAAGTAATAGATTTTTACACTGTGGAGGTGATGTAAAACTACATTTGTTTCAGCCCCCCCCCCCACCTCGACAGCAATAATCTACGCTCTTAGTTATGGCCCTGTGCGCAGCACCCAGAAAGTGCTGCAACAAACAGATTGGGAACCACAGCCCTATAAAAACACAGTGCAGTATAGTGTACATTCAATATAATTTATCTGCAAAGTATCTCTCTGCAATGGGCCCCCACGTCATCGGACAAGGCTTCTGGATTGAGATGTTTTGTTGGTATCAGGGCAGGATTTCCCAATCACATCAGGATTCCTGCACATCAGGAATAATGCAAAAACAGAAAACTAGACAACGCAGAAGAAAGATTTTCCGAGATTGACATGTCTAAAAAGATGTGCGACAAACAAAGTGGATAGATAAGACAGCCACAACGCTTTTTATAGGCATTTGGTTGCTGTATTTGGTTATATTTGGCATCGATATTTCTTTAGGCATCTCGCTGGGTAACTTGCCTGTTGTGGCCTTTGTGTTTGTACATGTGTTTGTTACCAGTTCAAACGTGCCACTAGTTCCCAACTCGCCGGGAGAGTCGACTCGTGATCTCACGTTCGGCCACCGATTGTTCACTTGGACAGTCAGAGCTATCTTCCATTATTTTACGTTTGGGCACCCAAACAACTAAGTCTCATCAAGCAAGGCTTCACTTCCGTGGATAAACGCAAGGACTAGAAGCTAAATATCGCAAATCACAACTTACGTCGGGAGCCTCCGCTTCGGAGTGAACACCTAAATCAAGCATAAGCTCATGGAACATGATTGGGGAAGTTGAGAGTGAGCATGACCATGGAGAACGAATGACCGAAAAAATGTGTCCAATCCTCCACTTCATCGACTAAATGCCACCATGTCACTCCTTGAACTCACGAATCCCCCACTGTGTGAAGTAATCCAGCTAAGGACCTAGAGTCTTGAGAGCTTAGAATAAGAATAACTATTATAATGACATTCACACAAGCCTCGAACAACCGGAGCTACCATAACCGTAATCGGAACTCTTTATATAGGGTTCGAAGAATCAGTTTTGCATTGTTTGTTGTCCCAAGGACAACAATGCGAGAAACTCCCATCACAAACAACAAAGACGGAATTTCCGATTCGTGCAACAATGAACATCAAAAACAGCATGCAATGCATGCTACTGCTGCACCCTCGCGCGAATCTCTGTCAGGTTCTCCGCGCTAGACTTGACGATGCGCGAAAATTCAGAAGAACGAGGATTTGAGAACAAAAAAAACTTTTGTTTTCAGCAACTAAAATATGTCTTGCTAAAATATAGCAGCCATTCGAACATACGTCTTTTCTCTTTGAATTCTTCTGTCCGAGTTCATATTATCTCGCTCTTCTATTCGAAAATTCAAATGGCACACGTTCTTAACATACAGTAACATTTTTTTTTTTCAAATTTCTACCCTTCGTAACATTTCCAAACGTCTCGACAGTTGCTCGTAACTTATAATATGAGCGGTTAAGAGAAACCTGGAGTAGCCTTTCAGCATCTATGCCGAGAGGGCTACCACAGAAAACCTGTTCCTAGGAAATACCGTATTCAGCGGACAAAAATTTCGGTCTCCGTGGATATCTATTTTCAAGAGGCTCTCCTGTACTAAAAGTCAGAAAATTGAACATTAAGTAACCCAAATCCACCCCCTCTTAATCTGGTCTAAAAGCGTATGCGAGCCGATCTCCATGTTAAAAGATCTAGCCACACAGAGCAATAGACCTACAACGGTAGAAATATTCAATCGCTACACTCATAATCAGGGCCGCAACTGGATGCTTGGCCAGCCGGGGCAAGCATGCATTGTGGCACCCCCCCCCCCCGTAATGAAGGAGAGATTAAAGAGTGAAATTTTGCGCCCCCTCTAGTACGGCGCCCGGGGCCCCAGACCAGCCTGAACCCCCCCCCCCCCGCAGTTGAGGTCCAGCTCATAATAAAGGGAAGGAAATACCTTTTGAGCTCATTATGGTAATATAAATGAAAGTCCAAAGATGAATCTCAAAATAACTCAGAATTTTTAACACCAAACATCTGTGTCGAGGCTAACGTAGCTCCTGCTTCAGTGGCAAAGAGTGTTATAGCGCAGACTGAACACGTGGTTGAATGACCAATCATTTTAAGGTTTCCCCCCAAGAAAATGTCTTTCCCGGGGGCCCCTCGAGAAGACACGCTATCTGCGTCTGAGCACCCATTGGTCGAAGAACGCCAACAGTCCTAACATGAAGAGTGTTCTGGAAAAACATGTTCTGTGCTTGGTAAATATTCTCCAAGGAATATTTGGTCAAGCTTGGTCAATTGCAGTCTATGGCATAGTAAAGCAAAAGTAAGGGGGCATAGCAAGCCTATGCCTTTCAAACCAAGGACAACTCCGGTCTATCGCCATGTCTATACGCACAGAGACTGTTAGGTGTGCACACTCCCACTTCCGTCAATTTATTGCCGAATGAGTTTTGCCGGAATTGTGAGTTGTGTGCACATAACAGTCTCAGTGAGTATACAGTATAGTAGCTGCCATCTATATTTCAGAACTGAAGTCAGTGAAGTGTAATGATTCAATATTTGTACAGTTTGTTGGCCTGTTGTTCTCTGTGGCGAGACTTTTTAACGAGGAGGTTGGCTCGCATTCGAGCGTTGAAGTCGGGAACCGCCGAAAAGTAACTTTCTCTCGGCAACTTTCAGCCGACCACCACTGTGGCGACGGTAGGTTAGCCTATGCTGCTGCTGCTGCTGTTTTACATCAGGGGAAGGCAAATTATTGGAAGCAAAAGATTTGTAAATGGATTATTAGGCTAGCTTCAACAGGAGTGTCGCCCTGGCTTAATATAAAGAAGCAGTGGCGACATAGGCCGGATAAACATTTGCCCAGTTTGGCCCAATATTCCTTTGCGAATATTTGCCAAGAACAGAACACGCTTTGTGTTGTGACTGTTCGACTGACTGGTGTTCTTCAATCAATGTGTGACCAGATGGATTAGAAGATCGGGAAGGAAAGCGGTGCCATTGACTTGTGTTGGAAGCAGGAAAGTACTGGTCGTTCGGTACGCGACCACCCTTCCAATACCTTCGATCTTACAACATTTGACGATCATTGCCAATGGTGGAGCGGCCACACTACTTACCCATGGAACGTATTGGGCCAACCTTGACGCGAGTGTGGCTATGGGTTTAGCGGGCAACTCCCGTAGTATAGCGCAAAGGACGCTCTGAGTCGCTGTGAGGACGCTCAGATGCTTAGATATTCATATCATATTCGTTGCATACAAATTTGATTTATAAATAAACACTAGATGCATCCATCCCTTGGGAGCGCCTTGAAATCTGTAAAAGATATAAGGCGCAATGCATCTGGTCTTATTTGATTACTCTGTTAGCGAACATTTTTCCAGCCCAAAGTATCAGGCTTTAAGACGACACTGTACTTCAAGCCGTTTCAAATCTGAATTCCATCTCAGAATTCTAAATATGTGTTGGTGGCCCGCGTGCTGCTATTCGTGAAAACGTCCAATTTTGACTCTCTATGTCTGAAAGGTTAAAGACCCTTCCCTGCCTTAAAGTGTGAAAACCCTATGTTTTGATGAAGTTATACGAATCACATCAACTTGTCTGAATTCATGATGACCACCGAAGCAAAAATCCCATCGCCATATCCTGGCGACTTCATTCATAATAATTAGATTATATGAGAATCACTTTCATATGTGAGAACGAATGGATCTATTGACACACTATATCCACCTAAAGTATCCAGAATTAGTTTCTCGTAAGGGATATACCAATATCTGCCAGAGGTTCCTTATCTATTCGCTGCGAGAAATTGCCGTCGCCAAGATTAAAAGCAAGGAGGTAATTTCCGCAAAAGAGAGAAACGAAAAAAAGATGCTTCGGAGGCAAAATAATCCATAGGCTGCTTGGATTCAATGCACGATAGGCAACAACGAGAGGTAATATAACCACGCGTACGGACTATATATACGAGGGGAAAAAAAGGTGATGAAAGGAAAAGATGGAGCAAAAAAAAAAATCTTGGAGATCCCTAAGGAATAAAGAAATAAACAAGGGAGTGTATAGAAGGAACAGGATAAAGGGGGAAAAAAAGGAGCAAAATAACAGGAGAGAGAGAGCCAACAAGACGAAAATTAACGATTTTTCCTCGACGTAATTACTGTGGTCGGTCGGGCAGTTGAGCTTGCAGACCAGTGTTTATCCGTCAGGTCCCTAAAGACACCATCATCGCTGAAATGTCTGTTTGGCTTTTTTTTTTATTCTATCCAGGACACCTGAAGATTCTACTGGCTTGTGATTGACGAACCGAGTATTGCGTTTTTTTTTTGTTTTTTGCGAGTTCGGTGTAATTTTGATCTGAGATGTCTCATTCCACGTGGCCGCAATTTCAATTTCACAGACGCAAGTTGAATTGATTCGTAAGCAGAAAAGTAACGATGTTTTGTTCCAATATTATAGTTCAGTCCACTCATTAACGATATCGGATACTATGAAGCAGGGGTGGCCAACTTCTCACTATTAAAGGGCCGACATAATGGTCTTGTAAAATTACCGAGAAAACTCGCAGATTTGTGTCCGCCATAAGTATAAGTAATATGGTGGAAAAACACTGACAATTTAGTCATTGAAATTCTACCCCAGGCTCCACTTCTTTGTAAACTGATACATATTCTTTGTTTATCTGGTTGTGTTCCAAGCTAATAGATGCAGTGCATCCAAAAACTATTATTATTATTATTTTTGCAAATTAGTCCATTCAATTACATCCATGGTTTGAATTTCGCAGACAAAACATTTTTTTTCGACTTTTTTGCATTATTTTTTCCTGATTTGGCAACCGGTGGGGTCACATGGATCGAGTAGACACTCAAGGAATTCATTCACTCACCGGTTGACTTCAAGAAGAGTTTTATTATTGGGATGGAAAGTGCGCCAAAAGCCAGTCGTGTAGATAGTATTGACTATCGTGGGTAAACCCTAGATGGTACCAAGGTAAAATGGACTGGATTCGGATGGATCAGGCAGACTACCTGTAGATGTGGGATGCGCACACGCACCATGACCTGTATGTCCAACAGTATACATAGAACCAAATTTGTGTGCAATACCTTCCTTCTTGGAATAGAATATAGGTGTTTTGGTTTGAGAAAGTGTGTTAGTCTGCTTAAACGTGGAATACCACCAACCTGCTATGTCGAAATTCAGAGGTGACTGCCTCTTTGTTTTCGACACAAAAAAAAAAACCATCATGCCTGGGTGTGGAACTCTCTTGCTCAAGGACACAATAAGAACCGGACCATCCCATATGACAAATTTTTGTTCTTTGAGAATTGTTGGGTGTCTGCGTAGCCTAAGTCGATTGTAATTTCGAGGTGTCATTGTGAGTTGGCATCCACTCCGAAAAAGTTTCGTCACCGTGAGCAGAACACCAAATTTCCATTTGCATCATTCAGCTACAGAATAACACAAAAAATGCACCTTGCCTAACGAAATGACGGAAGGGAATGGGGTAAAAATGTTCATAACAGACCCACTGCACGTGTAACAAACAATTGTAACGACACCTCGATTATAATGACAAAATTTCGCAATTTGTCAATGTGACTCTCTCTCTTAACCACTTAAAGTACCCGACTACTTTTCTTGTCACTTTTTTTTATAAAATTGTAATGAATTTTAATAAAAATTTTTTTTTTGATAGAAAGTGTCTCAAAATGGAGAAAAACAATAACAAAAAAAAGTTTTGGACTATGTCATTTTTATGTCAAATTTTAATCAAAATTATAAAAATTGCATCTGATAGACGTTAGATTTTGATACGAAAACCTAATAATGTACGTCAAGAATATCATATTAAAATTTCGCAATGGTACAATCAATGGATTTTTAAAAATAATGTGTTTAAAACTCAAGTATAAAAAATGCCAAAAATATCATATTCTTCGTGAAACACGTTTAAAGTTTCATTCATGGATTGCTTGTACGTAAAAACGCGATATTGAAGAGGACGTAACTCTTCGGCCCTAAACGTCATACAAACAAAACATATTTTCTTCTTCCAAAATGACGTTTTAAAGGCAGTCGGAGAGCTTAATAGTTTAATTATTCTATTTTTAAAAACCCTTCAGTAAATATCTAGATACAGGGTGCAGCATAGTTACCAACACGCACCGCATTTTATTCGTGAACCCAGAGGCATACCTTCAATTACAAAAGTATCCAAATAACGTCATTCATATTGCAAAAGGTTGTATAGTTATTAAAATAAAAAAAATAAATTTTTATACGGACGACACCCTGTGCTCAAAAACCCAACTATAAAATTGTTGCTCTGTCTCTCCTGAGGTCAACAAAAAACATTTCACATTTCTAAGTGCAATAATCACTGAGATATCTGAATTCGAAAATCGGAGAAGAGTTGGGAAAGAAAAGCAAAAGTTAAATACGGGTTTTATAATACAATTAATACACTGCTGGCCACCCAAATTGCAACACCAAGAAAGACAAGAGATATCGCAACAATATTTATTTTGTAGATAACATGTTGACCAAGCATCAAATGATTAAATTTATAGACTTCTGTGATTATGACGTCTATTCAAAAAGCCTCATTACTGAGAGTATTGAAAACGTGGCAAACCATTATAAAGGTATAAATTATTATACATATACTGGCAGCGTTAAAGAAGTAACAAACCATTGCAAAGGCGTCTGAAACGCATTGCTACGAAACCACGGTAACCAAAGTAAACGTTCCGAAAGTGATTGTACAGAACCAAAAACACCATTGTTGCCTGACAGTTTTTTGCCCATTTGGGACATTTGTCCTGCTCTGACGAAATTTTAAAGTAGCCTATCGTTCAAGTCGGATCCCATTTGGTATATACTGTATATATTATGTACAATATATACATAATATAATTATACAACCCGTTTTAAACTTTTGTTTCTCTTCCAACTTTAAACGCTTTATGAAGTAACATTCTCCGGTCTAGTTAGAGCATTAACATTCATAATTTACTGAAAGAAAAGAAAGTTTTTCTTGAAAACTACGAAATTGCAGTCAACAAACTTAAAAAAAATGCTCGAGGCACTTAAAAAAGGTTTGGCCGAACTGCGAGCAGCTGAAAACATCAGCTCGAGTATTTAAACCCCCTCCCCCCAACCAGAAAAATCTCAGGAAAAGATCACAAACACCACATTTTGATCGTGAAGTGTTTGGGAAAAGTTTCGCAACCATGAGGAAAGCAAAGTCCAAAATCTAGTCGTCAGTGAAAATTTTCTAAGACCGCACACATAAAGGATCTACTGACTTCGTCCAGTTTTGCGTACTTGCGGAGTGGATCTCGCCCGACTTTGAAAAAAAAAAAAACTCTGGAAAAATTCTTGCCAGAAGCAGCCTGATCATCAACAAGCAGACCAAGTTCACCATCGAAGTACCAACTACCATAACACCAAACATGGCCCCCGCTCTGTCCCTTGCGGGATATAAGCGGATGAAGTACCAACTAATACACGTGCAATGATGATGACGGGGGAGGGGGGGGGGAGAAGGAGTTCCCATCCTTTTTTTCCGGAAGGATGATGATTCCGCGGCCGGCTCCAACTCAACATATATATTCGAGTTTCCAAAGTCCTTCCTGAAGGATATTATGAAGTGCTGCTCAAAGAAGGATAAAAAAACAGTCCTGAAAAAAATTTCTCACTGAAGCCGGGAATATTCTCGTCAATTAATATCACTTGGAGCCAAGAGTTGCTTTTGAACTCCAAAAACTATTATTCGTCCCAGAAATGTTTGTTAGTGTTTTTTGGAACTCTAATAATTTGCATGTGTGTGTGTGTGATTTCCCGATTTTGACAGTATTTCTCATGCACAAATACATACTCACTGACGTACGTAATTGAATACACCTTCCTAGGCTGTTAACTAGTCAGTCTGTAATTCCACCATATCAGCACTGAGGGCGGAGCAAGAGGAGTGGGGGGGGGGGGGCAAAAATTTGAATCTGGTCCAGTAAGAAATTGTAGTCCACCATGCAGTTCCCATTTACGCAGTTTCTTTCCGCGCTGATCTCACTGTCTATGAGAGAACATATAAATACTTGTTTCCAAAAAATGAAGAGTTTAGTAAATAATTCATTAATAATTATTTATAATTGGTATTTAATTGGACGAAGAGTTTAGTTCAGCGGTTCTCAACCTTTATTGACTCGCGGAGCCCTTTTTAGTTGAGAAATTCTATGGTGGAGCCCCGTAGGCCAATATTTTAATTATTCATCAACGTTATTGATTTATTTTTACTATTTAAAAATATCTATAATTATTTTTTTAAATTTTACTGTTCTTTTTTTATTTTTCCGAGCTTCCGCAGAGCCCCTGTAGAGTACACAAGGAGCCCCAAGGGCTCCGCGGAGCACTGGTTGAGGACCACTGGTTTAGTTAATCAGTTAATAAATCCCGTCAAAAAATGTTTGCGGCCTCCGATGCCATTAGCAAGCAATCAACTGGGTGCGGCTTATATACCGGAGTGTTGTCCCCCTGGTGTGGCCCGCGATACTGCGTCTGACCATTATTTTGGCCCTCGAACAGAGAGAAGTTGGCCACCCCTGACGCATGTTTATTTCAAAAAATTACCATCATGCATGAAAAAACACTACGTGATGGAGATTTTTTTTTTTTTTTGCATGCATATTTGAAAAGCACAACCCCAAAAAATTAATCCAGAAAAACTTATTTCACTCATGTTATGAAAAAAAGTAAAAAAAATTGATATATTCAAAACCAGTTTAATATGGACATATTGTCCAGAAAAAGCGAAACAAAAAAGTACACGTATTTGTCTAGTAGAGGATGCGCCATTGCCGTCTCTCAGTCGCGACTCTCAGACTAAAAATCATTCCGGATATGCAACAAAAACCATCCTTAATTGCGGCACTTGGATCGATTGCACAATTTGTGTGCAATGGCCGTTAAATGGTTTCCGCGAATTATAATCTTTACGAATAAACATATCATGCAGCTTCTCCAGCTCTTGGTCACCCATTACGTTAGGTCGGATTAGCATAACATCATGAATGTTGTTTGAAGACGGTCGAGGTCTTTCTCACGGAAACGGCGCGTATTTTCACACATTGGACAACGCATTTCAAATGGACAGTTAAGACAGAGTGTGAAGATAGATAGGGCACAGTGTTGGCCGTGTAAATGATGATGTATGGCGAAAGTTATAACAATGGAATATAGTGACGTTCACGCAAAGAGTAGCATCTTCTCGGGGCCATTATTTTCTCATTTAATGTTTCGTTCTACCAGAAGAAAGTGTTTAAATGCAGATTTTAGAAGCGCCAAGACAGACATTAACTCGACTTGCATGTTAAAAGGATGTCAAGGACGTTCTTTAAACATTAAGTAAAGAAATGTTACTAATTTAGATCATGGATCCTCGGTCCCGAGTTCGGAATGGTCTTCATGTCTCACGCTAATTGGTTCTAATTTTGCATAAAATGGTGATTGCGTTGTATTACGTGCCATCTTTTTCACGAGAGAAGATTCACGTAAGAAACATGTACAGGGTGACCCATAAATGCGTAAATGGATTAAAAATTGATAAAAATAGAAGGAATTGATGTATTTAAATGTAGTTTGAGAAAAAGTTATCCTCACATAAAGAGGGATTTTTATTTTTTGTTACGGAAAAAAAATAGTTTAAATTTCTTGCAATAGAGAGCGCTGCATGAAAACAAATATCAGAATTCTGTACCTGCACATTTTCTTTAATATATTCTGTGTCCGAATCGTTTGTAAGACAAAAACTGCCCGACTGAAGTAAAACCAATTCACTAATAGTGATTAATTTGTACAAAAATTGACACGTTTTCAAGACAAATAAATTCAATTGGTCGAATGGTCGACGTGTTTCGGCTCTTTGACGTAAACATCACCCCTCCACGACTCATTCTTGTGAATTCTGACCACGAGGTCCTGATGACGGCTCTCCATTGAACAGCCGAAACGCGTCGACCATTCGACCAATTTAATTTATTTGTCTTGAAAACGTGTCAATTTTTGTACAAATTAAAACCAGGCAAAGTTTCTAATTTTTGTGATAATAGTGATTAGTCCACCAATGTCAACATCACAATGGAAACCTCATGTAAACGCTAATAACAGGAAAATTAGATAGTGATTTCTATCTCTGAAGTGACCACCGATAGATGCGCCTTCATTTCCAACCCAACTCGATCAGAATTAGATTGCTGTTTAGTGATATGATGGAGTTGGTGCAGTGTAAAGTAATAAGTAGTAACGAGAAAATTTTCAGAAATGAGCCTTTAATCGTACATGGACATCGCACATTTTATAGGATTCTCATTTGCATATTTACAGTGATTTGCTTTTGTGCAATGCCCTCCATCGATAAAAAATTGAGCTATTTTTTTCCTGCACCAAAAAAAAAAAAGAAAAAAAAACCCTCTTCGTGAGAATAACATTTTCACAAACTGCATTCAAATATACCTATTCCTTCAATTTTTATGAATTTTCAAACCATTTACGAATTTATGGCACACCCTGTATATACTGCTGTATGTAAATTGCAATTTTGAATTGCACATAAAATTCAAAAAACTACATTTGCCTTGATTTTTCTAAAAATAATTGAGTTTTGATAATTCCCAGAGTTCTTTGCAATTACAGTAAATGGAATCCATGCATAGGCCGCTTCAACTCAGGGAATAAGTCATTGGACTGCATAGCGTACGAGAAGACATTCGTTATAATCGCGCTAACTCAGATAAACTTTCACAATCTTCCTCAAATGTGGGCGTTAAGGGGGGTCTACACCCGCATACTATGCGCAGTCCTTTAGCGGTTTGCTGAAAACTTCCATCAATGTGTGCGCATGTCACGAATCATTGCAAGCCAAGCAACTAGCACTAAACGAACGTCAAGCTTGAAAGAACCATCGGACGATCAGTACATTGCTACACCGTTGCGCCTCTGGGATTTTGTATGGCGAAGGATGTGACGCAGCTATTTCAACAGGGTTGTCTGTGTGTGTTTGGGAGGGGGGGGAAAGAAGAAGAAGAAAGCAAAAGACCGGCATATATTTATTTATTATCTATGGTAAAAGCGAGTAAACATTCAAGCACGATTCATGAATAGCAACAGCATGAAAAAATAATTCGTGTTATTATGTGATTCGTCAAATCTTTCTTTCAGCAAACAATGTTACAATGTCGATTTCCATATCATTCGAGTAGCCCATGGCACACTTCCAGATCACATGAGTGGCCCCCGCAGCTCATTTAAAGATCACCCAAGCTGTCCACTGCAAATTACCAGATCACTAAAGCTGTCCGCTACACATTACCAGATCTCACTCAAGCTATCCACATTCCGATCACTTGAGCAGCCCGTAGCACATTCTCAGATCTCACTCAAGCTGTGCGCATTCCCAGATCACTTGAGCGGCACGTAGCACATTCCCAGATCACTTGAGCGGCACGTAGCACATTCCCAGATCACTCAAGCGGCACGTAGCACATTCCCAGATCACTCAAGCTGCCCGTGGTACATTTCTGTATGATTTTAAATAGCCTTCGGAACTCTTCCACATCACTGGAGTAGATCGCGGCACACTTTCAGATCACTTTATCGAGTCGCGGCTAATTTTCAGCTCATTCAGTCGGCCCACAGCACTTTTTCAGATCACTTAGCGGGCCGCGGCATATTCCGAGATCACTTATGTTTCCTATGTCACATTTTGAGATCACTTATGTTTCCTATGTCACATTTTGAGATCACCTATGTTTGCCATGGCACATTTCTAGATCAATTATGTTTCCCATGGCACATTTCCAGGACACTTGTTTCTTCCATGGCACATTTCCAGGACACTTTTTTCCTCCATGGCACATTTCCAGCTCACTCATGTGTCTCCCGGCACACTTTCAGACCCCTATAGCGACTGACGGCAAATTTCCTGATCAGGCAGCCTGCGTCGCTTTTCCAAATCACTTAAGCGGTCATTGCCATATCACCAGATCCCTTATGTTTCCATAGGCTCATTTCCAGTTCACTCAAGTGGCCTACGGCACTCTTTCGCACCGCTCGAGTGTCCCGTGGCACGTTTCAAAACCAATGGAGCGACCAGCAGCACTCCGGGAAAAGATTGAGCACTCTTGATGCACTCGTGGTCTAGTAACTAGTCCACTTTTTCGACGTTACTTTTGAAATGACTCGTAGAAACCATTCAATCAAAAGAATAATCCATAGATGATCAAACAAAAAAAAAAAAGAAAAAGAAGAAGAAGAGGTGATAATTGATAATCGATAGATACTTACAAAACACGAGACGAGAGGTTGTGGATGGATAATCCATGCTACCGTTTAGCTAACCATTACCCAGTGGAAGAAATAATCGCACAACTCCCAAAGTGAAAGGTTAACCAAACAGTCTATGTTCTCTTCCTTTCCTAAAAAAAGGAGGGAAGAAAATTAGCAAAACTAATTTCTATAATTATTTAATTGTGTTAAGCACAAGAATTGCCAAAAATTTCGAGAAACCAAAACTTTTCTTAAAAAAAAAAAATAAAATCATATAATAAAATTTTTTTTCTTATTTAAGCAATTATATTGTTGTCGTTTTTTTTCTCTTCTTGTTTTTTTACCCGAATTTTTTTCCAGTCTTGTATATAATTGATAATCTTTCGGGAAAAATAATAATTTTTTGCACTATATCGATTTTTTTTTTTTAAAGGGTTTGCGTCTGACCAAACAGTTCAAAATTTATTGCCGATTATTTTTTGCCGGGAGAGAAAAAGACTGAGAAATAGAGATTAATTAAACAGATTTTAAAACAAAGTGGCATAAATTTGGATTTATCTTTATCTAATCAAACTTGAAAATTGCGATAAATTGTATTTAAAAAAACTTGTATGAGATCGAAAAATTAAGGAAAGGATTTCCAATATTTTGGAATGGTTTTACGAATTAATATCTGTTTTAAGAATGCAAATATAATGGGGGGGGCTAACATTATCAGAAGTTATCATCGTGTGATAAAAGTTGTCGGCGATCAGGGAGATCATATAAAAATTGTCAGTAATCGAAAATTTATCGGAGAACAAAAAGTGATCAAGAGTAATAGAAACCATCGAGAGTGGAATCATGATCGAGAGTTAACAAGAGAAATGATGATGGGAGTGGTGAGAGGAAATCGTGATCACAAGCGTGATCATGGAAATGATCAAATGATCTTTGGACAAAATTTTCTAAAGTTATCTGCCATCTAAATGATCAAATGATGAAGTTCTCAGATATCAAGAGAAATCATGGTGAGAATTATCAAGAGAAATCATGGTGAGAATTATCAAGAGAAATCATGGTGAGAATTATCAAGAGAAATCATGGTGAGAATTATCAAGAGAAATCATGGTGAGAATTATCAAGAGAAATCATGGTGAGAATTATCAAGAGAAATAAATCATGATAAGAGTTATCGAGGGAAATAAATCATGACAGAGTTATCAAGGGAAATAAATCATGATAGTTATCGAGGGAAATAAATCATGATAGTTATCAAGGGAAATAAATCATGATGAAAGTCGTCAAGAGAAATCATGATGGAAGTGGTCAAGAGAAATCATGATCAGGAATAACCATGATAATGATTATATGATTTTTGACTAAAACTTCTTAAAGTTATTTGCGATCAAAGTTTAGAGTGATGAAAATGATCAAATGAATAAAATTTGTCAGAAATCAAAGTAATCAAAAGTCATTAGAATGTGATCAAGAGTTATGAATATGACTAAGAGTAATCAGAAATAAAAGGGGTCAAGAGTTATGAAACTAATCGAAGGGGGCGAATTAGCGATCTAAGCATAATTTTTTTTTTCACAGTAGTAATGTCTTGAAAATGATCAAAAGCGATCAAGAGTAATGAAAGTGGTCGAAGTGATCAGAATTTTTCAAACATTACAAGCGATCAAGTCTGAACCAAGAGTTATGGAAGTGATTAAATTTATAAAAGTCATCAGAGAGCGATAAGAATGAAAGAAATCGTCACGAGTAATGAATATGACAATAGCAATAAAGACTAATAAAAAGATTGATCTCCGTCGA
Organism: Pholcus phalangioides; assembly: GCF_987345545.1. Taxonomy (NCBI): domain Eukaryota; kingdom Metazoa; phylum Arthropoda; class Arachnida; order Araneae; family Pholcidae; genus Pholcus; species Pholcus phalangioides. The sequence goes on from NW_028301616.1 coordinate 31,837,090, forward strand.
TGAACAAAGCCAAGCGATGACAACAATCAGGCGTTCACATTTCACGATAACTTGATTTCTTATCACTTTTAATTAACCCATTCATTTTTTGCTCGACATTGATCACTGTGATAAATGTTGTTAATGTGGCACATTTTTTGATATCGTTCTCCAGACCCGTTTCAAAAAAACCGGCCCAACCTTACCCTACCGCACACACAAACAGGATCTGGCAGCGAAAGATGTCCGAGGTATGACCGGTGTTTAGATCTAACGCATTCGAACTCAAATATGAAAAGTTAATTTTGACGTATTAAATATATTCGAAATTAGGGTTATATCGAAATGAAAAAAATAATATTTAAATTCGATAAGTTTTAGCATTTATCGCAAGAAACTGCCACCTCTCAATTACACGGCTTATAACAACTTTTGTATCTTTAAAACCTCATATTTATTTTTCATTCTAAAAAAAGAACTATCGGATTAGTCTCATAAACCAATATAAATCATTTTATAATGGAAATACAAAAAATAATAACAATTTCCGATATGAAAATTAATGATTAGTTTTTAACAAGACTTCCCTTCTTTTTTTGTTTCTTTTTTTAGGAGAGTTATGAACAAGACTGTTTGGTAGATGTAAACCTGTAATAGTTTTGAAACATACTTGCACGTTCATAATAACAGACATGTAACATGAAATATTTCAACATTAAAAACAAAAAAATGCCATAATAATTTTTTTTTTTACACACTGGTGATGATATGAGTTACCTAGAATTCGATAACTTACCTCCGGAACTGTTTGCATTTATTGAGTAAATTACAAAAAAACGTATTTACAAAAACATTTTCCACTATTTTTGACATAATGCAACTATATAATATCTGAGATTTTCAATCTATCATATGTCTTTCAGTTTAATAACCTACACCTTGAAAATGTCTCTTTCCCCCAGAAAGCAAGTAAACTTCCAACACAATACTTACATGAAAATTTAGGCTTCCACCATTTCCACTTCTTGATATGGGAAATAGATGGCAGCGCCAACAGCACACGGAACATGCATAACTCTGACAACATCAATACGTTACGGCCATGCAAACAACATTTTCCTGCATGTAACCAATTCGCGAGGAATTCCCCAGCGTTAAGTAGGGTGTTTGGCTGTGACTCACGATGAAATATTTCATGACATCCACACAAATTGATAAGAAATCTCATCAAACCACTCAAGGACAACGCATAGTGCACATGTAGACGCGCGACTTAACGTTTAGTGTGTCCCCATCATCCAGGGATGATGAGCGTGCTCGATCATCTCAGGATGATCTAATTTTTTTTTTTTTTTGAAAGAAATTTTTAACATGAAGTTCTCAAAATGACGTATAGATGGCGTGCGCATATTGTGTTTGCGCACTGTTTTTTATTTTATTTTTTCATTATTTCTGTATTTTCTAACAGGTTTGCTTGTACTACGTGTGATTTTTGTACATTGTTGAGTGGTGGTAGAGTGCCTGGCTACCCCCGTTTACCGTTTTGTTGGTGATGGTAGGTTCGAACCCGGATTCTTCGTTTGTGTCCTTTCAGGAGGTTCTTCGGTTTCTCAGGGTTTTCCCACCATGGCTCACACCCTTTTGGGCATCCAGCTTATATCCCCTATGGGAAGCAGAGCAGGAGCCATGGTTGGTGAAGGTGTTCTCGTTACCTTGTTTTTTTTTTTTTTTTTCCAATCGTATTTGCAACGTATGAGTTTTATTGCCATCTATCTTTACAAAAGACAACTGAAAGAAAAGGAAAATAATTTTACTAAGCCGTTTTGAAAGCATCATTTTCCCGACAATTCCCGCAGCCTACGGGTTAAAGTTAGAGAGTTTATGGGAATCGTATTTACTAGCGTAACTCATCTTTTTAAACGGTCACTCAACACTTATACATCTACACTCACCAACCAAAAAACTCTGTAGTCCCTCTAGCTCGTCCAAAATTTTTGGTTCGAATCATATTCAGAAGCTATTTTAAAATTCGACATTTATCGAACGGAAGGGTTGAATCATTACGCAATCGATGAAGAAAGAGTGAATTTTAGAAAGCAAGGATCTGAACATTTAAGAATCGACGAAGCGTTTCTACGAAGAGTCCATAAGCGGCCAACACTTTCCAAATAGTCTTAGTGTAAGATTACATTATCCTAATTCATGAAAAGAATTTAAAGGACGAAGAAGTTGTAAAAAGGGGGAGTTGCAAATCAAACATTATACGCTTGAGAATAAATATTTCAAGAGAGCATAAACTAATGTCGACATTGACTAGATAAAAGCCATTCCGCGTTACAGAAATGGCCGAGACGAATCATAACTGCAGTTTCTTCGGAAGAAAGTGTCTCAATTCGTCACTGTGCTCACAGATAAATCTTAATGTGCTCTATTTCGTACTTCCGAGGGATTCATGGACTACCTGACTAAATTCCCCATACAAGTTTTATTCAATAATTAGTAGCAACACGCTGATACAGAAGGACCTCTCAAATCCGGGACCTAGGTGATTCCGGATTAGCGAATCTTCCAGTTTTGTTTGTTTCCCAAGTTTTCATATTTCAAGCAGTGAAATACCTCTTTGAGCACTTTGATTCGTATTTTCTTTTTAAACAGTTAATAAAGCAATGTATATGCGTACATATAGTACCAAATAATTTTAATTAAAATCGGATTTATAATTTACATATCATTACTATAGTGATCCATAAAAGAAAAATCCCTTTACTTAATTCTTTGAACATTTTTTGCAGTCATTATTTGGATCCGAAAAAAAAAAACTAAAAAATGTATACATGGTGTCCTGTAAGAGCTAAAAACAGCATTAAATGCGGGTAAAACGGTTTTTCCACATTTAACGCTGTTCTTTCTCAAATTTCCTCCGTTTTTCGAATTCGAATATTTCTGCGACTATATCACACCCTTTTTTTTTCTTTCTTTCAAACCGGTACAACTCAGGTCAATCACCATCTATGAGCAATTTACTACCTAGCGAATTGTGGTGGAAGTGTAAGTGAAGTGTTATGATTGAATTACATTTACACTGTTTGTAGGTCTGTTGCTCTGTGTGGCGAGACTTTTTCAAGATGAGATCGGCTCGCATTCGCTCCTTGAAGTTGAGAACCATAGTAAACCAACTTCAGCCGACCACCACTGCGGCGACGGTAGGGTTCAAACCCAGGACCTCGCGATACGAGTCCGTCAAAATTTACTTGTGATTTGTCTGCCACGAGCTTGAATCGATAATCGTATTCAAGTGAGAAAACCTGCCTACAGTGTTACACACTGTATTTTCCCTCTCAAAACTGGTACGGGGTAATTTTTGAACGTATGTTGAGCATTTCTTAAACTGCAATAATACCTCTACGACGGACGGTTGATGAGATAAAGCACTTACAAGACACCCTGTATATATTTTGTTTCTGAAGTTCGTAAGTGGCAGATTTTTCGATTCCATGTTGTCCACACAATATTCATACAGGTGTTTCGCGTCCTAGCGAAGTGAAACTTTCTCACTACACACATGAAGCATCATGTTTTCGTTTGCATTTCACACTTGCCACATCACCTGACGTTTTGGACATGTTCAGGAATTCACTTGGATAATCACAGGAAAAAATAGAGCGCTGGACAAATTCTATAAAACACTAATGCAAACTGTACAGCGCGGGGAAATTAAATGAAGAGAGAAAAGTGTTCTTTTGATCAAAACCGACTTCCTGACCATCACTGTTTCCAAGGAGAATAAAAATTATAATATACTAAGATAAGATAATAAGTGGTACAAATAAAATGACCGATGTATTAGAAAGGGCGAAAAGAGATTTTGGGGAAAAACATGAAAAGTCTACAGTTTAAAAAAATTATAATTCTGACCAAAGTGTACGAATTATAACTTTGGGAGGTCCTCCTGTACAAGTTTACACATGTCTGAGTTGTCATGTCAGTTTGTTTTTTTCAATGATGACCATAGATTAGTGTTTCTTAGACAATGCAACGTGACTCCTGGTCGCGATGAGCTGCTGACGCTTTGAAGTCGTAGTTTTTTTAGAACGTTCTGGGAAGCTGTGAATAAAGCCGGGTTTTCCTAGGAGCAGTTTTTCTACAGTGCGTGCAGCGTGAAAACGCTGATTGGTCAAAAAACCTGAATTTCAAGTTTTCAGAAAACCAGCGTTTTCATGCTGCACACGGTGCAGAAATTCTACTCCTAGGAAAACCCGGCTTAAGCGATGATTGGGTAAGGGTGTCGCGGGTCGAAAAAGTTTAAGAACCACTGGATTTGGTAATCGCTACTTATAGAACGTTGAAGGGTACAGTTCAACTCTGTCCAGGATCAAATTTAAAGGAAGAGATATTTGAAGCACATTTTTTCATGATGATTTTCATAATGTAGTATTGTTATTATAACTTAAACTCATTGTGGAGAAGTTAAGGACGATCCCCATTGCGAGAAAAGATTTGACCACACCTATGTCGCTTGATATTCAACGATTTTATTCCGTCCGAGTAAGCTAAAATCAAACAGGAAAATTTAACAGTTTGATATCGTGCTATCTTTCACGTTTGGTGATCTCGGCACGACAACTGCAATCCAGAAAAACAATATTGTAGCTCTTGCCACATTGGTTTCTCCTCTAAAAAGGCGCGGTTGAAGCTCTTCTCGTGATGGACGAGCTAAACCAATAAAGAAGAAAAAAAAAACCGTTTAAAAAAGAAAAATAAGTCTAAGAAAACATCTCCGAGTGAAAGAAACTTATCAGGAATAGGATTATACAAGTTTCTATAAGTTGATAAGAAATTGCAGCGTTCCAAAATGTTAAAAATAGCAGAGAAAAAGATAATAATTCACGCTGTGGTAAAACATCCATTTCCAATACCAAATTCAGCTCAGGGCTATTTGAAAGCAAAAAAAAAACACCTTTGTATATGCGGTAAATCGGAACCAGGAAAGAACTTCCGAAATAAGGGGAATGAATTCATTTAAACAAAAATATCTTATCTTTCTTTTCTCACTTGCTTATCCCATTACGCTTCATAATACCACCAAAAAATATCTTTTCTTTATTCAAATACATTGAAGAATTCGAGATGCTCTTTCATGATTCCTTATGAAGAAGAAGAGAAAGAGAAACTTTGGTAAAATACAAATTTTTCGTTTTGGAAAAAAAAAAAATTTTCCCTCAAAGTCTCCACTTTGATAAAGAAAACCACCAAAACTAAAATAAACTCACAAAAAAAAAACACTGTAAAAAGCATATCTCGTTACCCTGTAACGGAAATGCTGTGAAAAAAAAAATCGAAAAAGGTAGAAATTTTAGATCGATTCAAAGCCCTTTTTTCCCTTCAAGAAATGCATTGGATTTCCACAATAAAGCTTCCTAAAGTCCGTCCTGTATTTCAAACGAGTTGTTGAAGAAGGACAACAGAAAAATACGAAAAATAAATAAATAAATAAAGTGAATAAATAATAAAAAAAACTGAAAAAGTATAAAAATAAAGTTTTCTTTTCTCTCCTCTTTTTTTCTCAGTCAAGTAACTTAGTCGGTGTCACTTTCACTGCCGCCATTGACTAAGTTAACCGAGGTTTTCCATTAAGAATCCTCTTCCGTAGAAGAACAAAAAAAAAAAGCATAAGCTTTACCCTGTTTATAAGCGAAAAAGAGTGGCTGAAGGAGCACCACAACCACTCCACATACAGCATATATATCTCGAGAGTTGTTTTCTGTGATATGCTTCTTTTTGTTCAGAGTACGCACTAAACCACACGTACAAGCGAAGGAAGTCTGTAAGATGGTGCTTCATTTTTATATGTATTATACTATATACTTTCCATTTGTTATTTGAATTATGATGTGGTCTGTAAAGAGTATGTTGAGATGTTTATATATTTATGTACGTGGTTGTTGTTTTTTTTTTAAAGCCACTTCTGGTTGGAGATGATGATATTTGTTGCTCTCTATGAATCTGTCTAAGCGTTTACGTAATAAAGAACATTTTTAAAGACGATGATGGGTTTAAGAAGTACGTTCAAGAGTCCGATAGACTCTTCCGTTTTGAGTTATGTGAATGATTATTATCTTTAGTTGCCAAATAAACAGAAACGGGTGAAGTAATTTTTGCTGCGAAACCGGGAAGGGATTAGATCTCAGTGATAGCATGGAGTTGGATCATCGGGGTCTAAAGGCTCGTCTACATAAGCGCGATATGGGCTGTCCTTGAGTGGTTTGCTGAAATTTCACATCAATGTATACAATGCCACGAAATATTTCATTGCGAGTCAAGCAACGCCAAGTAGATGAATGTCCAACTTTGTGGATCGAAAAGTGGCACAGACCACTCTACGGACTCATGGCTGTTACTAAGAGCATCCTGGAGCCCCCGGGCCGAGTGATTTTTCTAGGGCACGGGAGCTACACGAAAGCAAATTACTGGAAATTTGGAAAAATCAGAGTCGTATAAAATACTAAGTGTACGATTAATATAGTTCATTTCTGAATTTTCCAATTACTGGAGCTTACATACGTTTTCCATTGCGATACGTTGACATTGGTGGATAAAGCACTATTAGTGAAATTGTTTTACCTCAGCCACAAACTGCTGAAGTTTCATAAACGTTTCGGGCACAGAAGATATTGAAGAAAGGTTCAGGTGCAATCACTCCTGCTGGGTTTTGCAGCACCTTCTATTGTCAAAAAAAAAATTGAACTAAATCTTTCTTCTGTAACATAAAAAATTCTCCTTCGTGAGAATAACTTTTTCAGAAATCACACTCAAACACTTGTATTCGTGAAATTTTTTAAGAATTTTTTAAATATTTACGAATTTATGGGACACTCATATTCATAATGTGAATAAACGCCGCATTAAAAAATCCTGTTAATTTTATCTCAAAATATAACTATTAGTATCACTACTATTGCGTCTCATTTGGAATTCCTCGCAATATATAGTAGTGATACCAATGGTTATTCTCATTAGACTTGGTACGCCCTGAATAAATGCATCTACCTCAGTCAGTTCAACATTGAATGACTGAAGTGAACAAATAGTGGTGGTATTGTGATTATCCCCGTATGTTGCCAGAATATTTATCGGATTCTTTATTTAATACGACTTCACACAAGCTTTACCTATTGATCACAAGTAAATGATTATTCATGAGAGTTTTGTTTCCTTTCACGAACTTAACCCTTATTTAACCACCTGAGTTGATAGTAAATTGAAATCACCACTTTTAATTAACTGGCTTTTGTGACCTTTTCGTGATTTAATGGATTTTCAATAAAACTCATTTCATAGGAGATTCAATTTCATCTCTTATCAACTCTTCGCTTCATGATTTCTCTGCGCGAAACCGAATCTCCATCTCTCGGGCTAATTCCTAGAAATAGAATCTTCTGTTTCAGTAATCTGCGTTGAAATCTTTTCCGAATAGAAATTATGCATTCCCTTTACAATATCGGATAACTGAAACATTTCTAATCTCATATGAAACCTACCATTGAATGAAGGTATTTATAATTATGGTATTATTTTTAATCTCAATGTAAAACAGAGACTACAGAACCTAGTCGATGCCATTTTTGATTCAAAAACATCAATGTAATTTTTTTCTGTATTAGGTTACGAATTGAGAATTTATAAATAATAAATTTTTCTATCATTAAAGACGAGCTGAGATAATTGAAAAAAAAACCAACTTTTCAATTTTTTGTTATTATTTGATTTGATACTAGCTGTAATACCCGACAGACCAGACACGACCCAGGCTCTGTCCCTCCCGGGATAAGCTGTAATACCCGGAGCTGCCCGGGTTTTTTCTTCAATTATTGAGAGGATTGAAAAAGTGACAAACCATTATGAAGGAATGAACTATTATACATAATACGGGCAGCATTATATAAGAAACTGACAAACCTTTGTGAAGGCATATACTATGCATGTCTGAAACGCATTGCTAGCGAACCACGGTAACCAAAGTAAACATTCCAAAAGTGATTGTCGATGCCCAGGAACCATTGTTGCTCTACAATTTTTTGCCCATTTGGGACAGCTTTGGCGAGCTTTGATGAACTTTTAAAGTACCCTATCGTTCGAGTGGGGTCCTGTTTGGTATATATGCAAAATTTGACGACGATCGATCTAAAATTATAAACTTGTATAGAGAACACACACACAGACATACGGACAGAAAATAAATTTATATATATATATAAGTCACAAAATCTTGATGAGCGGTGGCCACTTGAATGGCTTATTAACCGGTCTCCACATAAATTATTTTTTTTAGCTTTTTTTTTGGACTTTTTTGAAATTAAATGGTTTAAAATTTCCAACCGAATAACACATGATGGAGAGTTTAAATAATAATAAACGGAGATCAGCGGCGGACACCAGTGTTTTCTTCAAGTTAGACGGGGCCCCTTGGGGGGGGGGGGCATTCAAGTATTACGTAGGTAGATTTTCAGCCATCTTTGACCCCCCCCCCTTGTCAGCAAAAGTCAGCAAAACACTGACTCTCTCCCCCCCCCCCCCTTCAGCAAAATTTCGTCAGCAGCTTAGAATATTTCATATCTTCAAAAAGGGATGGTTGACAACGTAAGCAACCTTCAACCCCCCCCCCCTCTTGTCATCAAAAGTCAGCAAATCCGAAACCCCCTCTCGATGCTGACGTAATACTTGAATGGCCCCTAACCATAAATGAGATTTTTTTCCATTCTGATTTTTTTTATTTTGTCTCTAACATTTAATTTTGTTATTGGTAAGTTGACACTGAAATCCATTCAGTGTTTTACGACGAAAAAAAAAAGCGGTTTTAAAATAGTGAAAAGTTGATAAGAGATCACACATTACACCTGATGACTTCATGGGCCACATTTAGCCCTCAAGACACACGTTGTACTACATAACTGCTGTTTGCAGTGAGGGGGCAAGCGGGCTGACTAACCAAAAGACTTACATACTTGCAGAATTTATAGAAATACTGAAGGAAAAAAACCTTAATGGAGTGAAGAAATGCATTCCAGAATTGGTGAAAGAAATATAATACCGTAATTAATTTTAGTAAAAATTTCAGAACTAATGAAATAAATATTTTCAGAATTAATGAGAGAAATAATTTCAAAATCAATGAGAAATAATTTCAGAACCAATGAGAAATAATTTCAGAACCAATGAGAAATAATTTCAGAACCAATGAGAAATAAATTCAGAACCAATGAGAAATAAATTCAGAACCAATGAGAAATAAATTCAGAACCAATGAGAAATAAATTCAGAATTATTGAGAGAAACAATTTCAGAATTATTGAGAGAAACAATTTCAGAATTATTGAGAGAAACAATTTCAGAATTATTGAGAGAAACAATTTCAGAATTATTGAGAGAAATAATTTCAGAATCAATGAGAAATAAATTCAGAATTATTGAGAAATAAATTCAGAATTATTGAGAAATAAATTCAGAATTATTGAGAGAAACAATTTCAGAATTATTGAGAAATAAATTCAGAGTTATTGAGAAAAACAATTTCAGAATCAATGAGAAATAAATTCAGAATTATTGAGAGAAAATTTCAGAATTATGGGGAGAATCAATTTCTCAGAATTATGGAGAGAATCAATTTCTCAGAATTATGGAGAGAATCAATATCTCAGAATTATGGAGAGAATCAATTTCTTAGAATTATGGAGAGAATCAATATCTCAGAATTATGGAGAGAATCAATTTCTCAGAATTATGGAAAGAAACAATTTCAGAACTATGGAGAGAAAATATTTTAGAATAATATATTGAAAGAAACAATTTTAGAATTGTGGAAGAAAAAAGTCAAAATTGATGAAGATTTATAATAAATGAAAATTACGTCAGAAATATTGAAAGAAATATTTCATGAACTAATGAAGATTCATATTTAATGAAAAAATTATCTCGAAATGGATGGAGATTCAAATTAATCAAAAAATAATTTAAGGATAAAATTATCTAATATAACAGGGCCCCTTGTTCGGCGCACCAGTTAACATGCAACTGTGCGAGTCTTGATACCTCAGTCATGTTGTTAGCCTTCGGGCTTTACGAATCACGGGGGGGGGGGGGGGGGAATGAAACCAAAAAATGAAATTTCTTTTCAAAAGGAAAGAAAGGATGAATTTCCTGCTCATTTTTTATTTCCCACAAACAGGATAAGAAAGAAATGATTCCTCGAGACATCACGTTCATAAAGGAAATAGCCCATCGTATAAAGAACGTAGGATAAGGTGGATTTTATTGGATTCCGTTAAATATTACCTACTTTCGAGCCTCGTCTAGCTCTATCGCTTTTAATCGATCCCACAGATCGATGCTTGTCCTTCTCAATTTCAGATGACCGATTCCGGGTAGACGCAAACTCCATTAAGGTCTACAGAAATAGGATAATGCAAAAGCGTCCGCCCTTCTACCCTCCAACCAAAAACGGGACATTGAATCGGACGATGTTGTACAGCGATTAAACCCGGTGAATATCAACCTATTAAGGGTTGTCCAATCAAGATGAAGATCCTAGTGAACGGGCGAGGCAGACAAACGTTTTCGATGTTTGCAACACTACTAAACCATCGGCAATTTGCCACCGCGTAGTCCGAAACAGCCGCTATAGTTTTATACCCTTAGGATAAGGATGAGAGACATCTTACTCCAGTGAATACACTCGACAACCCTCCAAAACCACGGGACCATAATTAGCATCGTCAATGAGTTTCTGTTAACGAATTACAGCGGAATTCGGTAGTTGCACACTCTCTTTAGAACGATCGATGGTGACGGCCATCCGATGGCGGCAGGGCACAAGTTTCCGAGCTAATGAAATCAGCTCTTTCACGACGTAACCTAAATGTACGTTTACATCATTGCTCCTTAGGGCGGATTTGAAAAGCGATTGAACCTGACGTTTCGAATTTTATACCAATGTCGCTAAGACGTCAGAAATTGTCATAAGAGGATCATAATTTCACTGAATGTTCGAATTTAGGCTTTTAAACATTTTCGAATCGTCGTCAGATATTATAACTGACGTGGACGCATGTACCATACTTTTTGATATTTTCCGACCGTCTTATTTTTGAAAGAAGCTCGAATTCAATACCTTTAATCCATTATTTGGCAGCGTTGCTCTCAAAAACAACATGTCATTCTTATAATTTGAGCTCGGCATTGATGCTTCTAAGCAACTATTAAGCATTCGAGTTTTTACTTGTGAGCTGTTCACATGAAGTATCTATAATTATCTGTAGAATGACGAAATAATTAACATAAATGACAATTTTTATGCTATTCAAAAAGTAAATATAGTGTGTTCCCGTGAGAAGTGCAACATCCAATATTTTTTTTTAAATATTGGCAATAATTTTTTTTTGTCATGTAATAGATTTCCGGGTACCTCATTTACTTAATATAGCCCCACAAAAGTTTCTCCTCCTTATACTACAATGATTGCCAATTAAAAGGATAAGGTACGTATAAAGAGATTAAGGTTAGAGAAATTGAGGAAATTTGCTGGAAGCAATCCAAACCGTGGTTTCACCAACTTACCAGCTTGCTGGCCGTTTTTCACCCAGAAACGCCGAAACACTTTTACGTACTAAATTATTAGTTGGAGGGCCAAAAATACGAAAAACAGCAGAAGCAAATCCGTCGGGAAAATATTTTTTTTATATTAGTAAGTATAATGTTGAAAAGATTTAATTATAAATATATATATATATACACAAAATATAATTATTTAACTTCCATATTTATTTTCAATCAACGAATTCGGAATGAAATATTTGCTGCTGTAAGACTGAATTTAAACCAAGATAAGCCCTTAATTTGTCACCAATTGACGATTTTTTTTATGACGATTAGTAATTTTTAGCAACAATTAGCAACTGTATTAAGACGGAATTTTAAATAGTTCAGATTTTCGCGGATATTTTTGGTTATGCAAAACCACAAGCACCCGCCTTTGGTTTAACATAAGGATGAGGAGGGCATATACGTGTATGCCCTCAGGGGCGGGACACATAATGTGAGCGCATTAACATAAGGATACACCGTCGACCGTTGTCAAAATAGAACTTTTTTGTTTATCAAATTGAAAATTTAATTTCAATTAGCAGTTACAAATTTGATTTAATTTAACAAATTTAATTTCAAGTTAACGGTATTGAAAGATGTGGTGGCTTATAGGTAATTTAAATCTAGTTTCTCCATAGCTATACACAACTCAAATGATGCAGTTGACAGTTTAAAGTCATTGCCGATTTCTCGCTTATAAGTCGTAATATGACAGCACCGTATATGACAGCACCGACTAAACACGCAACATAACTGGGTTTTCCACCAAAGTATTCCGTTGCAACTCATCTCCCTGAATTAAAACAATATTAAATTGTCTCATTCATGATAAATCGGGGAGGAAAGTGAACGGATGGAATTTTTACAGAAAAGTGAGTAAAAAATAATCTCATTCATTTACGAAAAATCCAAAAATATTATATTATACAGGCTGTTCCAAATTGTTTGTATAGCGGCTATCTCTGCAACTGTTGACTTTAGACATACTTTCAACTACGAAAAAATTTCAAATGACATGCATGTACTTAAACTGCCTTAAATTTCCCAAGGGGAAATACGTATATATAATATTCGTATACATAAAAAAAATTAGAAAAATGAACTTTTTTGTAGATCCCGTGAGCTAAAACTTCCTATTAGTGAAATGTAAATGAGGCACTGAGAGAAGTCATTTACAAAATATTTCTCTTTTTTTAACGCAATATTAGCGGAGATGTTTGACTTGGGAATAAATAATATATTTATCGCCAGTGATTGAGGGTGGTTCATAAACTGCTAAACGTAAATTAAATTCAAAATTGTATAAATTCTGCGTGATTGGCAATAAATATAACTGATATTTATTTCTTTTTTTATTGTGGATGAAATGGCTGAGTTTACTATATTTGTGTACAGTCCCTAAAAAATAACTTTTGAGCCAACGAAAATTTGCCAATACAGTGATAAGTTGCCAAACCATAATGTTTTTATACGTTTAATATTTCGATATATATTATAGCATTTAAAAATGACTTTCCTGAGGGGGATCTACATTTCAATACAGTTTCGCACACGTAGAACTATATAAAAATTGAATTTCCTTAACTTTTTAAGCATACGATCCCTCAAACAAATTTCGAGATTTTAAGTAACTGCACGTCATTTGAAAACTGTTTTGCAATTGAAATTATGTTTGTAAAGTCAACGGTTGCAGAGATATCTGCTGTGCAAACAATTTGGGGCAGCCCGTATAGCACTTGAACTAAGTGGTATGTACGTGACGCAACGTAAGGAATTCCTTCCGAAACTCAATCAAGTGGTTATTGTCGTCCATAGATATGATGAACATCAAAGGTCATGAAAAAAAAAATAAGGATATTGCGTCACGAAAATGAAAAAAAGGTCTCGAGAGAGGCCCTGAAAATATCCCATTTCTCAAATTGAAAGAAACATTAGAAATATTGCCGTATTCCATGTTTCTTATTCGCTGCCGTTAATCGAGGAAATTCTTCTCATACCTTTTATATTATTACCTAATCTTATTGCAAGAGAAATGCCATAAAATGGGAAACAAGAAGAAAATGTCCATAAAAACCTAATAATATTTTATGATGACATAAAAACCTCAGATTTGAAACCATTTATCTTATAACACGTTAAGTTTCATACCGTTTCATACGTTTCATGTGATTCCACTGCTTGTCGTAATTATGACATTGATGTTGGTGGAGAGAAATATAATATGTGTGCTTTGTTGTGTTTTTCTTTTAAGAAAATTTATCACTTCTCGCCCTTTATTAAAAAATAAATAAAACAACAAAATTATTCTTGTAAAAAAAACGTCTTGTATTTAAGTTCAAAATTCGTACAGCAAAAAATTATCTATAGTTTTTAGACAAATCTTGTTTTTTTTGGCTGAATTTTTTTGACATAACCGAAATTCAACAGTTTATTTGAAAATTCGGCAACTAATTCCGCAATCAGACTTTCATTTTTATAAATATATATTTTATAATTTTTCATACATTCTCTTTTTTTAAGTTCTTTTCTTTCTTTCTTTTCCAATTTTTTAATTTCTTCTAATTTTTTAAACTTTCATTTTAATATTTTAAATTTTTTCTTATTTTCATTCATTAAAAATTTTTAATTATTTGTTTTTATTCTTTTTTAACTCATTATTCTTTTCCATGCTTTAAATTTTTAATTTTATTCCATTATTTAAATTCATTACTTGTTTTTATTCGTTAAATTCTCGATTTGTTTTCATTTTTTGAATTTTAGTTTAATATTTTTTCATTCTTTAAATTTGAAATTTATTGTACTTTTTATTCTTCAAATTTGAATTTTATAGTTATTTTCATTCTTTAAATTTGGAATGAAAAAATCCGAAAAAGTAGAAAAATACTAATTAAAAATTGAAGGAATTGGAAAAAATGAAAACTTTTTCGCAAATTGTTTATTCTCATTCCTTTTTTTAAATTTGCTATTTATTCTGATTTTCATTCTTTATAAACTTGCATTCATTTTCTATTTTTTCAATTTAAACAAAATGTTTTATTTTCCTTATCTTTAATTAATAGTTTTAATTAATTGATTAATTTTTTTTTCATTTTTCTTATTCTCTTCATTCTTTACATTAAAAAGTATAAATTTTGTTCTAACGTGTGAACCAAAATCCATTCGTAACATTCATGGATCGATCGGATATCCATATCCATAAACTAAAAGTATTTCGAGATTAAATTCAAATACGCCCAAATACAAAAAGATCTCATTTGTGGATAAAAAGTAGAAATAAAAATGTATAAAAAGAACTAATTTAGGAAACAAAAATAAATGAGAAAAAACATCAATGAATAATATCTTTTTTTTTTTGTCTAGAGATGATTCTTCTCGCTACACTCTTGATGGGAATATCAATGAAGATCTTCTCTCTCGTAAAGAGTCTTTTGAACAAGGGCACTTTGCTCGTCTAATTACCACCGCAGGAAATAATGGAAGATCATTTGTAAGAATTAAAAGAAAAAGAAGAAAAAAAAACATGAAAGAAACGTTTGTGGCTCGAACTCTTCCTATTTATTTGTTTCTTCCTTTTTTTGCTAAATCTTACGAGAGAGGCCTCGAATCAAGGTCCGGTTACAGAGGATGAGGCTGAAATGAGCCTCGAGGAGAAGATCGAGTCTGTGTAGACACACACAGATACAAAAAAAAAACAAAAAAAAACAAACCACTGACCACACCCTCAAACAAGGGGGGAAAACAGAAAATAATGACCCTTTTTAAGATCTCATCAATACTTATGGACTACTTAGTTCTGTGATTTTTTCTTCTTTTTTTTTTTCTGAGAAAGAATTGTAGAAACTTCAAGAAATTCGGTGACGTTTTCTCACACCCAGTGAATTATTATCATTATTTTGTTTGGAAATTCTTTGATATAGAGCAGGGTTTCTGATCCTTTTATATCATTCCGCGGACCTTTTGTGCCAATGAGACGAAGACCAGGGAGTCCGCTTTACTAATAGGATGAAGGCCATGAATCTTTTTACGAAAATTTTTCTGATACGAACCCAAAAAAAATGTCCTTGGTTTTTCCTGCCTTGAAAAAAAAATTTCCCTGATTCAAACATGAAAGTTTCCTTGATCCAAACATGAAAGTTTCCTTGATCCAAACATGAAAGTTTCCTTGATCCAAACATGAAAGTTTCCTTGATCCAAACATGAAAGCTTCCTTGATCCAAACATGAAAGTTTCGTTGATCTAAACAGGAAAGTTTCCTTGATCCAAACATGAAAATTTCCCTGATCCAAACCCGTAAATTTCCCTGATCCAAACAGAAAATGTCTCTGACTGAACCCTAACCAAAATCAAAAAATTTCCATGACTTTTCCGTGACTCATCCCGAAATTTTTCCCGACTTTCCCTGATCCAAACTCAAAAATGACACCCACTTTCCCCGACCAAATATCAAAAAATTTCTTTATCTTTCTCTGACCCATAATCACAAACTTCCTCGACTCAAAACCCAAAAATATCCTTGACCTAAACTCAAAAAATTTCCCTAAACTTTTCTTAATCCAAAGCTTCCCTAACTCAAAAAATCGTAACCTTCCAAATGTTTTTCAAGCTTCCGTTTTTTTCCCTTCACAGAAATTTTCCTTCACTTTTATCAAATATTTGCATGTTTCCCCGACTTCTACAAAATATATTAAATTTTCCCTGGCTTTCCAGGTTGCTGGCAATTTTTTATTTAAAGAGTGAGTGCTTTGTGTTTCATAGGTAAGAAAATATTGCTCAAAACGCCGCAGTTTGGCGCATATACTTTTTAGACCGAGATTTTTTATACAGAAAATGGATGAATCCAAAATACGCCACCAGGGAGGAACAACGCAGCTGAGACTTCATATTAATATTCACTTTGGGGAGCGCTTAATAATGGAAATTCCAATCCACTGACACAATAAATTGATTCGGCGTACATGAGCATTCTCTCAATCTTCTTCGAGGGACGCTTCTGGTCCATTATAAAACCAAACTATGGAAAACTATTCAAATTTTGTTAAGATAGATATTTTATTTACCAATCAAGCTATAAACATCCATTATATAATTATTGTTACCATCATATTTTAACTATTCAGAAAAAAGATGTCATAATAATTATTTACGAGACGTTAAAATGAGAAACGTATCCTTAACACATAAGCCGCTGACGGTAACCACACAAACATCCAAAAAATCTTTATTTTTTGTATTGTTTTCGCTGAGAAGAAAGAGCTTCTAGTGAGTAAATGGTGGCGAAAAAATAGAGAAATAAAATAAGTGTCTGAAAGAAATTCGCTTAGCTCAGAAAACTTTGAGCACAATGTGGAAGATACGGTAGGAACCAAGGAAGAAAATAAAATCCCGAGCGGTAGTGCAATTCTTTCAAGTTTGTAACTCAACACTATCTTCACACAAGAAGAGGAATTGCAACCCAGCAAAAAATAGATGGAATTTCCGAGTGGGTGATACTTGGAAAACAAATGTGCACATCATCGTCGACAAATTTTGTCTTTATACAAACATTTCTTCAAGAAGAGAGAAAGGCGTCCAAAATTTTTATTGTATATTTTGTCACGCATTTCTCACCGATTTCCAGAAGATTCACGGATCATGAAACTTACGTAAGAAAGATATTTTGATCGTTTCGTATCTGAAAATGATCCCTTTCTTCGCAGGATTTTTGAAAATTTAAAATGAGCCGAAACTTAAAACAAAAAATTAGGATTGGCTGTATCGAGATATAGCCGCAAATTTTTAAGGTGAATGCGTTTATTATTAAAAAATTAAAGACTGAATTATTTTGGAATACTCACACGTCGCTCTTTTCCCAATATTTATGAGTCATATCTCACGTTATTTTGAGGAAAACCGAAAATTTTCGCAATTTTTTTTAAATATAAATAAATATATATATATTTTTTTTTTCAAATGTTTCTTATAGGCCTTTAACTCGCTGCATTCTTAAAGCTATACCAATTTCCAAACACGAAAGTTTTCGCACTGTTTTCGTTTCATGTTTGTGACACCACTGTGTTATCCGATGACTTCATACTGAGATCAAAAACCTATCATTGAAACCTTTGAATCCTCGTCTTTCCAACGAGATACTGAAGATAGTCTTCGCATGCGTTGCCTGAAAATTACTGTATTTGAATTCGGACTCTGCCCTATTTTCTTGACGCTGAAAAATCGTGCCTCTTTATGTTAGAGAGTTTGAGTGGACTGTATCTTAGGGCGGCGAATTTGAAGAATGATTGGTCAAGGAAATTTTACAAAAATCCCACGGAAGTCAAGGCCAGAAATTCGCCTTCGGATCCAAGAAGGATATTGGTAATACATTTGTGCAAATTTAGCTGAAAATATGTACTGACTTTTCACATGACCTCGTAACATTTATGACGCGATAAATTCGTGTATAATTTTTGTTTAAGACGATTCAACAAAGTGTTAAATTGTGAGAATTCAAGAAGAATTATGGATCATAAAAACTTGCAAAAATGATAAAAAATATATTTATGTGTATCTTGGGACGATTTCTCTTTATAAGCTGCGAATTACTAAAAATTTAAATTGAGCAAAAATTTGAAATACACTCGGCCTCGCTTAAACGGATTTTAACGGTTTCAGCACATAATTAAACGGGATATTCGATTATGCGGGGAATAATTCAGTAGCCATTTAACACAGTTAGTACCAATAATATGTACACTAAAAACTCCCATGAAGGATCTACATTAATGAAGATACTGGGAAAAACCCGACGAAAATGAAATGAAGATTTTTATTAAGGATCACAGTATAAGTACTTGAGATTTTTACTCTTAATGTGGAATTTAGCGCTCTCTATGCACTTGATAGTATACTGAATACAGCTCCAAGAATTGGAGGCGAGTATTCAACCCTAAAGTCTAGATTTTTCATGTGTCTTATACTAAAAACATATTTGTTGCAATTTTTAAGTGTTTTATCGGATAAAAGTATTATATTTATAGTGGTTAAAATATAAAATATATTCACAGTGTTTGTGTAAATAATAATATTCGATGAAGCGTGAATTATTGTATTAAAAAATTAAACAGAGTAAATTTTTTGTATCTTTATTTTCAAATCAAATAAGTGTTTACATATGTTTAACCCTTTGATTACTGACGGTACTCTGAAGTGCCACTTTCTTTTTAACCCTGCGATACGTCACTTACGTACGTTGGTGGGTGTTAAAATTTTGAAGTATATAGGCTGCAAAACTACTTTACGATTACCATAAGACAGTACATGTGTGGAGCAAATAGTTTTTCAAATGCAGCGAAACCTCGATATAACGATAAGTACCAAGAAAAATGTTGTAGAGGGATTATCGTTATATCGAGAGGCAGCAATTTAACAATAGAGTATACACATTTCCAAACGAGACTATCGTTGTAGAGTGATTTATCGTTATATCTATCACTGTTGTAGAGAGGTTTTTCACTGTATGAAAAATTAATAAAATTCAGTTGGATGTCTCACCCCCTGTAAGAGTGTTTTTACTTCATTGCAATTTTGTGTAATGCAGTGAAACACTTCTTTCCACAAAATGTTCCTTAACAAACGGTATTTTCCAAAATGGGCAATATTACCCCCTGGGGAAGATGACAAAAAATATTTTTTTTTTTCAAGGAAAGGGGGGCGATGGAACATACAGTATGCGAAACTATGGTATAAAACAATTATGGTTTCCTTTGTGGTATAAATAAGTATTAATAAATAATACTTTGCGGTTAATAAATAAATGCTCATGCAATTGTATCATTCAACATATTTGAGCATACTGTTTATATAGGTATTTTTTTTTATTGCAAACGTATAACGCTGACGGAACGTTCAAGTACCAAGTTAATTAATTCGATACGTGCTAAATAAAGAAGATTTCTTTCTGTTTTAAACTTTACTTAGAACGAAAATGACCCATCAAAAAATTTACATGATAATTATTTCATTTCCTCATAATGTGGTAGATAGGGTTAATACACAAATTTATATTTCATTCCAAATATTTTCTAAAAAAAAAATTGTTTCTAAAATTAAATGCAAAAATCGATAGACGTTCACTTATATTCAAATGCGAAATTTCAGTCACGTGAACGAATCGATCCTCAAAATACCGAGATCTCGACCACAAGTGAAAATTTGATGCTCTCAAAATGATAGAAAAAAAAGAAACATTATTCAAATAACTTTATATCCGCGAAGAATTCGTTGCCGCGAAAAAACGTCACACACTTCAATACCAGCGAGGAGGAGATGATGATAAATGGAACTCAATATATTTTTAAATATTAAAAAGTTTAGCACAGAGAGAAAAATAATATATATAACGTATACATTAAAATGAAGAGAAAAGGAAGTTTTTCATTAAATGAGTCCAAAAGCTTTTTTTTTTTGTATGATATTTTTGCATTTTTGTTCTACTTTGTACGTATGTTTGGTGGACAATCAATCATCTGCTAACGTCAGAACTGCATTCCCATTTCTTTTAAAATTTTCTTTTTTGCAATCTGATGTATCAATAGATGTTTTTTTGCAAAAAAGAAAAAGCACATCTGAGTGATTTCAAACTCCATAGGAAAGATATAAATAAATAAAAATACTGAGTAAAAAAATCAATGACTTCTCTTAGGGAAAATTTTCGTATATTTTTTCCCAAAATTATTAATAATATCGACGAGGATCAGAGAGTATATTACATTAAAATAATTCTTTTACTTCTAATGTCGACAAAAATTCGAAAATTCTTGGCAGTAATTGGCACCTTTACTTGTCTCTGAAAATTTCTTGGCTGTGATTAGCGACTTAACTTCTCTTTGAAAACTTTTTGGATGCGATTTGCAACTTCTTTAAAAACTCCTTTGATAATGCTATAAGCTTGTATAATTGGCAGATTTACTTGCCTTCGAAAATTTCTTCGTGTGTTATTGTCAAATTTACTTTACTTTTTTATTTGTTGAGGATTTTCAACTTGACTTGCACCTGACAATTTTGTTCTAATTGTCGTTAGAAGTGTCCAGAAAGAAATCGAGAGTTTTTCGTATATGATATCTTTGCATTTTTGTTCTATTTTGTACGTATTTGGGTAGGCAATCAATCATCTGATAATGTCAGAACTGCATTTCCATTCCTTTTAACAATATACATATATATATATTTTTTTTTGCAATATGATGTATCAATGTTTTTTGGCAAAAAAAAAAACTCCAAAGTTATTCCAAAGTTATACTCCAGTTATTTCAAACTCCAAAGAAAAAATATAAAAATGAAATTTAACAAAAATCAATGGCTTTTACGAGGGAAAATTTTCGTATAATTTTTTCCGAAATTATTAATAATATCGACGAGGATCAGAGAGTATATTACATTAAAATAGACGATATATCAAAAAAAAATGACGGATTTTCCGATTCACTTTAATAATCTTCTTTTCGTATCGGATTTCTATGTTTTGAACGAAATCCGATAACCGCCATATACTTCCGAAACCTCAATTTTATTCGAGGTATAGGATCATGTATGGTACGTATGTGTGTAATAACCGATATATCCGTTATGCTTTTGAGAGGTTTGAAATATAACGCTATGAAATCTGTTTGTTAATTATAAACGTTATCCGTTATTTAGTCGATATAGGTAAGTTTTCTCAAAGTTACCGAGTGTTAAAGGGAAAATTGCTTTGTGGAATGAATTTCAATTAAACGGAGGAGGCTGGAATTAATTAATTACAGCAAGTAATTAATTACCTATTTTTCCAAAACATTAATGCTCCGATTTAATGTGGTTTCCATATAAACAAGGCTATGATGTTTGTACCAATTATTCGCAGGCATAGGCGGAGATAGACTTTCGAAAGTATGGGGGGGGGGGCACGATGATGATTTTGGGGAGCATGATGATGATGATGCCAGTTCATATATATATATATATATATATATACATACGCATATACATTAGATCAGTCGGCTCCTTTGACGCTGAAGGGGGGGATGCCCTGCCCATTATCTCTGCCCATGTTCACAGGATTTTATTCTTATCTAAAAATAAATAAATTTTTATTATGGTGGATGCGAATAAGTAAAAGCTAGGCCTGATTTATCCCACGGTCGAGTTAGGGGCTTACCCAAGGCTTCGAATTTAAATAACTTCATTCGTTGACTAATCAAATAACTCTAGATAAAGTGTGCTCCATTTTTTTTTCAGTCCGTGGGTCAGATATGCGATATTTCTACCACTGGGGGGGTGTCAGAAATTTGTATGTGTAGCATGTCCATATGACCCATATTTACTTACTTATATGTATACTTACATATTTACATACTTACCCTCGAAAATCATAGCACCATATCATGTAAGCTTCCCCTCCTCCCATGCACATGGGACCCTAGGACCATGTCTGAATGGGGCCCATGCTATGGGTTTATCCTGGTTGTGTTAGCGATTCTATTGAAATGTGAAAGTAGCCACACACGTTTTCCCTCAATATATTTCACTTTTTCCAAAACTTAACCTTATTTCTTCATAACATTTTTTTCGCTGCTCCCTGTGTTCCTCCCCCTCCAACTGAATGTGATTTCTCCCCTTCATTCACTTAATATTACACTCCCCCCCACAATATCCCAGGACTGCAAGAGAGGCCAAATGGCGCCAGGTTAAGAACCACTGCTCTACGGCATGTGCATGTGTACCGAATTTGGCAAAAAATCTGAGTCTTAGTTGGACAAAAAAAACTGGTATTTTTTGTTGATTTGTCATAGAATGTTTCAAAAAGAAAGTTTTTCATAAAAATTATATTTACATGAAAAATTTAATTATAATAACTATTATATTTAGATAGATATAGAACCATATATTAAATAGATAGAACCGCTTACACCCCCAGGACACATGTAAAAAGCAACTTACTTATGTTACCTGAAAAGAGGCAGGGTTGTGTCCGAAAAAGTTAGCAAATGTTAATAGCAGTGGCCCCCTTGCCCGTGCTCGCAAGTATCAAATCACTCGCGTCGTTCTCCCCATGAAGACAGCTATCAAGTAGATTTAACGTACAAGAGCCATTTGGCAAAACTGGATAGCTGAACCCGTTTTCTTGAATTATAGATTGAAAGCATTGCGGAATAAAGCATTGTTTTGTATAATCAGTTTTCTCAGCTTAATTATAGATGCATTAATATATGCAAATATCGAAATCGATATTAATTATTCGTATCTGGAAATGGAAAGTGATATTTAATTCCGAGAGATGTATGTTTCTTGAATTTTGCGAATACATAGCAATGAACTATGTGATTATCATTACGGCTTCTCGTGAGATTGAATAATTGAAAAACAACGATATCGTCTTCGCAATGAATCTGATGAGAACATGATATGGCGCGTGCCATCTGTTGAATTCCAGCGGTAAAGAATGTTTTCGATGCAATGGCAGGACAAGCAGATCAATTCCTCCCACCGGGATCCTCAATAGCGACGAATAATTTCAATTGAGCCGATACATTTTTACATACTGTGTATAAATTGTGCCAGCGTGCATTAATCCTTTATTTGAGAGTACTGCTCATGAGTAACACGACCTTCTCATATTTTTCAAGCAAACGCATTGTAATTTTAAGCTCGTTTCCGCATTGATGCTTCTAAGCGACTCTTAAACATTCGATTTTTACTTGTGAGCCTGTTCGTGATGTTTCCATAATTACCAGCAGAACGGCTCAAGTCTTTCGTTTCTTGACAAGCCAAGCAAGAACAACTTTTTACCAATGGTGTAAAGCTATTATTTTTACCAATGGTGTAAAGTTATTATTTTTACCAATAGTACAAAAAAGGTCTCTTCGCGTTCTCCTAAAGTCATTCTTTCGCTCTTCCGAGGCTTAGATCGTCCTGGACTGGAGTATGCTGTCAGGTTTTGGAGATCATACCTAACAAAAGGGACATAGACTTGGTTGAAGGGGTGCAGAGAAGAGCTACGCTCTTGTTGGCACACGGGGCATGAGTTATGAACAGAGGCTTCATTTTTTGAAGATGTTTACATTGGAGGAGAACGCAGGTGTCGGGGGATATGATCGAAGTGTTCAAAATTTTCAACGGTATGGATAGGATAGACCATAATTTATTAATACACCGTGAATCGACTGCTTTGACAAGGGGCACCAGTATCGATTGGTAAGGGACAATTCTAGGTTATGGCTTGGAATTTTTCTCTAATATGTTAATAAATGGAATAGCTTATCCCCGGGGGGTAGTAAATTGTAACACAATTGACACGTTTAAAAAGAAATACGATAAAAATATCGGGATAAATCGAGAAGCTATCCATACTTAGATAAGACAACCGTAAATATTATTTATGGGCATTATATCATATTTTATCATGCATATATAGTTTTTAGTTTTTATAATTGCATTTTTAATTGGGTTGCTGTGTTTTTTTTAAACATATGACATCCATATTTGTTTTGAGTATCTTTTCCGCAGCCACCTCGTTGGGAATTTTTGCTTGTCATGGTCTTGTATTTGTATAATCTTCGCGTTTGACGAGAATAAGTTACGACCAATAATGTCACTCTTGTAATTCGACCACCAATAATAAAAATAATTGGGCTCTACAGGTTAAAAATATTCTTGACAACGCTGGATTTGGTTTTATTTGGGTTCAACAAAATCCATGTCTTGTGAAAGCTTATTTTCCGCTGATTATCGAGAGTATAAAAAATCAGAGCATCCAAACTGATTTCTCCCGTATTGTAAATACAGTCGAATCCCGTTATAACGAACCCCAAGAGACCGGAGAAATCACTTCGCTATAATGAAATTTCGTTATAAAGGAATTCCAGGTTTATGCATTGTTCCCCTGTAAGCTTATCCGGGGGGGATTAGAAAAGTATTCGTTAAAACGAGATTTTCGCTGTATCGGTATTCGTTAAAACGGGATTCGACTGTAGTAAAAAATTTTCCTCACTATAAAGATGTGAACAACTGTCCTGTGATGGAAAAATATTACTTTTTCCTCCCTTTCCATATCTCAGTTAAAAGGGTTTTTGCCCAACTTAGATTTAATCAGACATCAAATTTCGTTAATGATAGAAAATTTTTTATAGATCCAATTAGCAATTATATATATTGCAACCTTTCGGTTTTCGAGGATTGGAATCTCGTGTATTTTTTGATTGCCCTTTTTACTCTAATCCCATATCCAAATATTTAAATCTCCCCATTAATATAGTTCAATTACTTTCGACAACTGACAATATATAGTCAATATGTACTATATATAATATACTCAATATGTCTATTTATCTTGACGTGTATTCGCCTACGCTCGCGCTGTTTGGGCTGAATTCCATATATTTCTATTGTTATCATTTTATCCTTTTATTAATAGTTTTTTTTTTTGGGGGGGGGGGGTTTGTGTCCGCTTAAATGTATAATACCTATTATTATTTGTCGGTATATTATGATCATGTTTATTCTATGTGTATATCATTCATTCTTTTCCCCTGGCATTATATTAACTGTTCTGACACCATTTTATGATTTATTATATTCCCAATGCATTGTATGTCTTGTAAATATGGCTGTAAAATATAGCAGCAATGGACTGCCACTCATTGCAAAATCAATAAAATTATTATTATTATTTGTATAATATTATCACCGCAATGGGAACGACTTGTCACAATTATCAAATCGGAATGTCAATTATGCATAATAATCGGCAAAATATGATGAATTTATAACAATTTATCATGTTTATTTGGTATTACATAATCGTCGGTAAAAGTGATAAATTTAGGGAAATTTATCAAACTTACCAAAATGATTTGTGATAATACATGGTATAACCGAATTTGTCACATTTACCGTGACGTCTTTGTCGGCCTCTTAATCGAATATCGACGATTCCTGCAAACAATATCGGATTAAGCGGGTGTCCGATTATGCGAGGAACAACTCAATTGGCATTTTACAACGTTAGTACAGTTTGTGTATTGAAAACTGATGAAGGATCAATATTAATAAAGCTTCTCGAGTAAAGAAAAATGAAAATCAAAGTTATATTAAATTACAATGATCACAATATATACCCGAGTTTCTAATATTTTATTAGGAAAGTTGGCGACCTCTATTGGCTCAACAGAGAACAAAGATGAAATAATTAAATGTACGTATTTTAAGATTAATTGGAGGCCGGTACCTACTCGATGTTCCCGACTGGTAAGTTGCTCGTCTTACCATCACGAGTTACCGGCAAGGTCTACGGGTTCGAATCCAGGGAAGAATATCAGAAACGAGTTCTTTCCTTACCGACCCTGGGTGAGGTGACCACCGATAGATGGCGCCTTCATACTCCACTGGTTGGAAATTACCGTATGGCGATATTTGACCGGAGGTGGGTGTGCGGTAAAATAAATACCGACTCTCAAAAATGCATTTATCTTAACTTAGTAACGCATTTTTCAAATTTTCCATTCAATAGAAACATAATGTGTATAGTGGTTGATGTGTATGAACAGTTGACGTATGGAGCATAATATTTGGAGCAGGGCACTTTAACATTATCTCTCTGAGAGGAATTTTGGTGTCTGAGAATTTTATCCGTTATATATATCCAACTAAGCGAGACCGACTTTATATGCGTGGCTTCAGAGATCCCTGAGTTTCCAGGCCTACTCACCGCCATCTTTGAGCACTCGCCACTATGTGGGTATTCGTAATTTAGTGGCTCTTCAGTATACAGGGCGTCCTGTAATGCTAATGCGGCTTTTAGTTTCAATAAAATTACCAGTTTTGAACGTGAACATACAGCGCGTAACAAAATAAACAACCTGAATTTTTTAAATGGTCCCCTTGTCATCTAACTTCGAATAAGAAAGTTGTTGCCCTGTTTCTCCTGAGTCCAACAAAAAGAAAAATTCCAAGTTTCCAAGGTGCTGAGATATTAGAATCGGAGAAAAGTTGGGAAAGGACAGCATAAATGAGGGAAAGAAGCGTTTGCTGTTCTTCTACAACTTTTCTCCGACTTTTGAATTAAAAAATATCTTAGTGAATATTGCACTTAGACACGTGGATTTTTTTTTTCCTGTTGGCCTCAAGGGAGATTCAGGACAACGACATTTTAATTGGAAGTTAGAGGACAAGGGGGATCGTATAGAAATTTAGATATTTTACTCCGTGACACACTGCATTTTCATTCCCAAAACAGGGTAATTTTTGAACCCCCTTTCAGTCTTTTTTAAATTGGAGTCATATCTCTACGACGGACTGGTGATGAGGTAAATGCTGCATTAGCTCTTACAGGACACACCACGTATACTCAACGCATCAAAGAGCGTACAACCATGCAAAATACAAAAAGTAATATCTCATTGGATGATGCTAAGGCCTATTCATCACATATTTTCTGGGGGTTTTTTTGGTCTTTTTTCTCATCCGCTAAGCTATCGACGGCAGTAGGAAAGAAGGAAAACAATTTCCTTGTTTCTTTTACGAATAAAAAAAAAAAAAAAAGAGGAGAAAGCGGAATTTCTGTGAGAAAGGAAAAGAAATTCCAGATTATCTATAAATTTCAATACCTATATTTAAAAAAAAAAAGCAATTTCTGACGCACGTACATTTACTTATGAACCAACTCCAGCAGGAAATTAGAAGGTGAAATGTTTCCGTAAAATGATGACTGCGGAAATTTATTCCTACGGTGGAGGAAGAAAAAAAAATTTCTGATTTCGTATCGAAAAATTCTTATTTCCGTTTTCGGAAAATCTCGCTTTTTTTATAATTTTGAAGTTATTAAAAGGATTCATACCAAACATGCACGATAATACTATGTATACATGGTAATTATAATTAAAGTTCCAGTACTCTAGTTTTTCCTAAAAAAACTACTCATTCGGGTATAGTCAAATTTTAAGGATATCTTAATGAGACGAGAGAGATTTATGCAATAAAAAAAATAGTTCAATTTTTGACCACCAGGTGAATAAGTTGACCTTTTTTTTAATTGAATTTTCCTTTTTTCCACGGTCCATAAAGCGTATATACCAAGTTTTAATAGAATGCGTCCACCAGAATAGGCGCTTCATAAGTCTGATTAATACCACTATACTTAAATTACTCGGACCTATATAGAGCCCGTTCTGGTGGACGTATTCCATTGAAACTTGGTAGCCTATATACGCTATATGGACCATGGGGGAAAAAGGAAAATTCAATAAAAAAAGTCACTTATTCACCTGTTGGTGAAAAATTGAACTATTTTTTAATTGCATAAATCTCCCTCTCCCATGGTCTCATTATCCTTAAAATTTGGCTTTATTCAAATAAGGAATTTTTGAGGAAAAACTCTCAGAGTACGAGAACTTTAATTGCAATCACCCTGTATATATGCAGTTCTCCCACTCAATTAGAAAAAGGAGGACATGGGAGAGGGTACCTCTTGTTGCACTTGGACAGGTGGATATTTTTTTTGTGTGGAATTTTCCCCCTCGGGGAAAACACCATTATAATTGGACTTTGTTTTTAGCATACGGGGGACTGTATAAGAAGTTGGGGCGCGGTAGCCCAGGTCGATAAGATACTCGCCTAAAGTACCAGAGGATGTTTAGAGGTGTCGCGAGTTCGATGTATATTACGGTGTATGAGTAACTCATGCTCCATCCCGTTGAAAATGTTAAACAGTTCGATCATATCCCCCGAAAACCTGCGTTCCTCTAATGCAGTGGTTCCCAACGTGTGGGTCCTTCTTGGAGGTCGCGTTAATGAACTGCGTTGGGGGGGGGGGGTTGGTCACGAGACATTCTCCAAAATGAAAACGTCAGAATAAGAAATTTATTTTTAAGATATAGAGGAAATGTCTACATTTGTTTTGTTTTTTTTAGATTATAGACAATTAATAACCATAGTTTGTCGTTCATGAAGGTCTTTTGATGAATAAGTGAAGTCATTGAAAATATTGTGGGGGGGGGGGCTTAAAATATCGGGAAGGTGTGGTTAAAATTATTTTGGGGAGTACGCCGGGCACCCGTTATAATAAAAAAATAATTCTCTATTGTGGGAAAAATAATTTTCAATAAATAATTGAGCAAAGTTGACTGTGCCACAAGCATGAAAACGACATGAATATTCAAAATAATATAATAAATCAACTAAAATTATCCTTCCTACACAAGGAACTTTAAAATATTTTTACACTGAGCCCCTGTGTTTTGGTAATAGTGACCCTGAGTTCTCTCGGTTATCCACTCTGCACCATCACGACACGCAAGATAGGCATTTCGTCCTAACTCGCAGATGTGCTGATTCAGGAGGATTCAAATCAGGAGCTTTCTCCGTAGGATTCAAAACTAGAACACGTGTTGGTAGTTTGAAATCGCATAATAAAACAGTTCTGCCAATCGAAAATCGAAAAATAATTTCATTTCATGCATCATTTATTAAAGAAATTAAAACACACTCTTCAACAAAAAAAAATCAAGAATGTCCAGGAAAACGGGACGTATGGTCACAACATGTAGAGGTGGGTCGCCAATATCATTTGATCATTTTTGTCGCACCACGGCTATTTTCGGCACACGAAGGCTAATTAGACCGGGACCGACAATTTGTTGCTGATTCTAACTCCAGGTTTGTTTTTATACTCATCGAAAGGTTGGTGCGCTAACCCCCCTTGATGGGGGACTCAATTTTTTCTGCGGTCATGTCACCGTTTCTGTTGTAACCCTGTGTCAGGAAAATTTTCTGACAAGGACGAACCGGGAATCGAACTCACGACTCCTCTAAACATCCTTTGGTGCTTTAGGCGAGTATCTTATGGACCTGGGCTACCGCGTCCGTAACTCACCAATAAAATTTTGTCAAAAAGAGGGTCGTGCTTCAAAAAAGTTTGGGAACCACTGCTCTAATGTAAACATATTCAAGACATCAAGTCTTTGTTCATAGCTCAAGCCTTTTATGCGAACAAGGGCAAGCGTAGCTCTTCTCTGCACCCTCTCAATTAATTCTACGTCCCTCTGTAGGTTATGGTCTCGCAAAACCTTTATGGCAACCCCAGGACGAACTAAGCCTCGGAAAAGCGGAAGAATGACTTTAGGAGAATGCGAGAAGAGAATCAAACCGAGCACTGTATTCGATTTTTTGACCACCGCTGAACCTAAGCGGCTCGTCAATGAAAATTCTCAAATCAGTGACCCTAGTTGCATCCGGGATAGTAACACCACTCAACTCGTAAGTGAAACGAGGGTTGTTCGAACCAAAATGAGCTGCCATGCACTTATCAACGCTAAAGGCCATGCTTGATTCATTAGCCCTGCTGCAATCATATCCAAGTTCGTCTGAAGCATCTCCCTTCCGCTTCAATTCCGGACTATTCCCATTAGCTTCACGTCATCTACGAGTTTGCTAACAATCCCGTCGATACCCTTATTGAGTTTGTCGATAAAAATGCAAAAAATCGATAAGAGATAAAACATTCGTGATGTCAAAATTTTAAATATTAACAGTAGCCGAAAAAGGGCATTAAATAACAAGTTATAGAGTTTATAAGAATTGACTAATAGATAATTGATGTGTTAAACGCCTTATATCTAAGTTTCCACTGATTCAGAAAATATCCCATCCCTACATTTGTCTTAAAATAATATCTCAACTGCTTTTCTTACGGAAATATCTCGCGAAAGAGAGGTTACATAGATGTTGTTTTTCCATACTTAGGGTCATTTAGAAGAGCGGAACTGAGATTTCTTAAGAGATTGATGCATCTGCGCATCTGTTTCTTCTCTAGATGAGGGGGGTCAACGAGGCAGGAACATAAAAAAAAAAAATCCGAAACGATCTAGTTGACTCACGATCAACATCCAGAAATTCCAAACTGCACCCATCTTAGTAGTACACGCTTCTTTTCTAAAACGTACAATAAATATTATTAAACTTAAAGGCCACACAACACACAAAGAAACAACCAAAAAAACCTCGCAGGTCTTGCAGGGGCAGACGCACCAGCCCCTGTTTGCTTTATACGGAATTCTCCTCAGAGGAAACCCCTAATATTTTTCTGTCTGAAACGTGACAAATACAGATCTGTATGGTCCATTCCCCCCCCCCCATCGATTTTTTTCTTTTACATCCGATGTGGAAGCCAACCGACCCCGTGATGACCCCAGACACGAATCCACACAAAGGCAGTCCGTTGTTTGACAAAATAATCAAGATATTTGAGAACGGCGCCGAGGTTCGAATACAACACGGACAAATTGTTCGCTTCCAGCGTTGGTAAGAAATCCGGAGAAAATCGCAAAATTTTCAAGAGATTGGCTGAATAAAATATAGAACGTGTCATATAGATAAGGAGGGGGGGGGGGGGGAAGTGTCAACATGAAGTTGACATCTTGGATTTCTCTACGGTATTTATGCGAAAATCCTGAACTGACATCTTCGGAATTTTCTCGAGGACGAATCAATGTCTCTAACTGCGGGCGCGGGATCTTGGATTTTCAAATTTCTTGAACGCATCACGAAATTTAAAAAGAAAATAAAGATACGAGACACATGTTTATATATATATCATGTGTCTGCCCGCGGGTCAAATGTGGTTCCCGAAGTCATCTGGATGCGGTACGTGAACTCTAATTTAATTTTGTGAAAATGAACCAGGCGGCGCATTTACCCGATCATTTAAGTGATGCGCAATGCAGTTCCATATCACTTAGGTCGTCCGCGGCACATTTTCAGATCACTTGAGTGACCCGCGACATATTTATAGATCACGTAATTGACTTGCGGTGCAGTTCCAGAAGACGTAAGTGTCATGCGGCACATTCCCCATATAAATAAGGTGACCAGCGACATGTTTTCATATCGCTTGAGCGACGCGTTCGAGCTTTTAAACTTTCCGCGGCACATCTATAGATCACTAATTAACTCACAGTTCATTAAGTGACCCACATCACAGTCCTAGACATTTTCAGATCGCTTATGTCACCTGCGGTGGGCGGCGCTGTCCTGCATCACGTTACGTAGCACGCAGTTTCCAAAAGGTTGACTTGAAACGCAAATGAGAGACAACACCAGCCAACGTGCGTAATCATTCGCATCAATCTGGAAACTTAATAAAATTCACTTGTATTAGTCCCGTATTCAACAGATGGCACCACTGTAACAATCAAATTTTCACTACTCTCCCTGAACTAAAGAAATGTGCTTTTTTTTGCTCACATGACATTTTCTTTTCCTCGATTAAAATAATACCCATTTGATCATTTTTGTCGCACCACGGTCATTTTCTGCACACGAGGGCTAATTAGACCGGGACCTACAATTTATTGCCGATTCCGAACGGCAGGCTTGTTTTTTATACTCATCGAGAGGTTGGTGCGCTAACCACTCGATGGGGGGACTCCGTACGGTAGCAATTATTTCTGTGGTCATGTCGCCTTTTTTTTGTTGTACCCCTGTGTCAGGAAAGTTTTCTGACAGGGACGAACTGGGTATTGAACTCGCGACACCTCTAAACATCCTTCGGTACTTTAGGCGAGCATCTTATCGACCGGGCTACCGCGCCCTAATACCCGTTTGAGACCCGAACATCCATTTCATTATAAAATTTTATTAGTTTCACAGTTTCCGAGGTGGTACTTTCTCATGGAACTCATTTTAAAAAACACTGAAAGTTCAAATTTAAGTGCTGCCCTCTGGTGAAGGCCCGAAAATTCATATTCACCATATTGCTAACTCAAAATCACACAATCCTTTAAGTTAGGAGCCAACTCCCTGAGGTAAAAAAAAAAAATTCTGCAGTGAGAAAAGGTAACCCACACACATTTGTGACACCAGGGTCTGTGAAATGGATACAGAAAAACATATTTAACCCTTTAAGACCCTGCATGCAGAAAAGTGTGGGTTGCTTTTCTAACTACAGGTTTTTTTTTTTTTTTAACCTGAAAAGGGATTGTGTAAGTTTAGTTAGTAAGTTAGAAATATGGTGAATATGAGCTTTGGGGCTTCCACTAGAGGGCAGCAGTTGAAGTTGAACTTTCAGGGTTTTTAAGATGACTTCCAGGAGAAAGTACCTACGGGAAAAGTGTGATTTATTGCATAAAATTTAGAAATTCTGGTAAAAAATTGTATGTGAAGGTGAATATAAACTGCATCCTCTTGACTAGAAAAAGATTGGACGAAATTAATTATTTCTTCACAAAATAAATTGAAAATTTGAAAAAAAGAAGAAAGATTTGATAATATTTTACATATTTAATGCTTTTTTTTAGCATCAAAAATGCCAAAACATCTTGAAAATTCCAATGAATGCTCAGGTCTGTCTGAGAGGGTTAAGATGACCAGCCTTCATTCCTCAAAGAAACAGGTTCATCTCGGAGAGATGTTCCTTCGATAAGAGAGTTCAACCAGCGCAGCGTCGTAAGT
This sequence comes from Pholcus phalangioides, assembly GCF_987345545.1. Lineage (NCBI taxonomy): Eukaryota > Metazoa > Arthropoda > Arachnida > Araneae > Pholcidae > Pholcus > Pholcus phalangioides. The sequence continues at coordinate 31,870,159 of NW_028301616.1, forward strand.
GTTTCGAACCTGTGCGTGCCCTGCTTGAGAATTTATGTAGAAATTTTGATTTCTGAATCAATTTTGGGGGCGCTCGGACCCGTGCCGCACATTACCGTGGGTCTTCAGCATCTACAGCAAGAAATAATTTCAGAATTGGTGGAATAAATGATTTGGCGAGTCATGAAAAACATAACTAAAGAAGAATATTTCCAGAATTATTGTAAAAAAAATATTTTTGGAATTGATGAAGATTTGAATATTTAATGGTAAAAGTAATTTCAGAATTCAGGAAACAGATATTTCCTGGCTATTACACAGAAGGGAATTCGAAAAGTCATCTGGTATTCGGCGGGACTCGAACCCCCGGCCCTCTTGTAAACCACGCGAACATGCTACCATCTATACCACTGAAGACACGACCCTACCTTCTTTATTGTACTTTCAGAATTGATGAAAATTCGTATTTGATGTAAAAAATACTTCCCCAGGATTGATGTGAAAACATAACTAATAAAAAATAATACTCTCTCTAATATTCTCGAAAGAAATAAAGTTCTCCAACAAAGCCCCCCCCCCCACTGTTTGACCCGGAGCCCTCGCCCCGTTGGGCCCACCCGTTGAAATTCGAAATAACATAATAAAAGCATAAAGTACAACTGACCGGTAGGCAATATTTTAAAAAAATGTATTCTCCACATTCATCATGAACTTCGCCAAGAACTCCACAGAATGTAACGCAATGCTTTCCTCCGTCGCTCATTGCGACCAATTATGGAGTTATGTAACGCACGTACTCGTATCAATCTAAGATTTGTTATATACAGTCGATCCCACATTAGAACGTTTTTCCGCATTGTACGACGCAATTTCGTGTGGTCTCAACTCTAATTATCACCTAAGATTTCCCGTTTAAAGTGTTTTCCCGCTTACAACGTCTTTTCACGATGGTTTTTTTAAAAAAACATCATAAGCGAAACCCACTGTATATGCGGATGGGACGGCAGTCCTAAAACTTGAAATGTGAAAATTCATTAGGTAGAGACATCTAATTAAATTTACCATCAAGGACCCACATCCAGAATCTGAATCATCGGGCCGGGATTTTTACTGACTTAGAAATTTTCATAGCCTAAAACAATCCATGATATAATATTTCAAGGTTCATTTTCCGTCCACCAGGCCAGACTTTTGCCTTCACCGTATGCAGGGAAATTTCTAACACGGCTGTCAATTTAGTTCCTCCCGAGTAATTCTTTACCAGAACTTTGTATCGACTACTCTCCTAGGCTTATCTACATTCTCAGGCGCGACCGATCACGACTTATGGGTATCGGACCACCTACGTCTCTTTTCTCTCCGACAGACCTCCAATGAATTGAACGTGGTAGACGTAAAAGAAGAGTCAGGCGATCGAGAGAGAGAGAGAATCAATCGCTTTCGTACATAAAAATGGAAATATGTGACTCCTTCCCCTTCAGGACATTATAAAACTCCCATTTTTCAATCGACATTACTCAAAAAAGAAAAAAAAATTCCACCGACCTCTGAACCTCACGAATGGAGCAAAATAGAAAACCGGCTCCAGAAAGTCCTCAGCCTGTTGTGAGGACCTCCGTTATTTTTGGGTCTTTCTATTTAAAAAAAAAAAAACGAGATCCCTACCATAGATTTTTCTCGGTTGCCACAGACTTCACGGGGGGAGGATAAAGCGTGGGTTATGGACAGAAAAATTTAGTATAACGTCCGTGGAAAATAAAATAAAAAAAATTGTCCACATATATATATATAAGAGAAAAAATAGAGCGGGATTCACATTGAACACAAAACTCTGGAGCTTGGCATTTTGCTAGACAGATAGGGGAAAGGAACTACTAACTCGTGGTATTGAAGGATGTGTGTAGATGTGTAGCAGTGGGTTATACCAACCAACCAACAGGATGCCGCCCATTCTCTCACGTACAATGCCTACGGGGTCCCTCCTATTTCTTTTTGCCTCAGTGTGGGAAAGGGACGTCGGCGATCTTGCCACGCTCTGCTTTTTTCAATGTGTGTCTGTCTCTCTCACTCTCTCCATTCGCGTCCAAAAATCTCAGCAATATTTCTCCCTATTCCCCTCTCTCTCCAATTTTTTTTTTTTTTTTATTGCTATTATTATTTTCGTATAAGTGTGAATAAACTTGAAAGTTGGACGATTTTGCAGGGGCGTCGGAAGTTTATTTTAGATCCGTGGGTGCTCGGTTTGAGCTTCGTGTAGGATAGCGTTTCTCGGCCTATGGCCCGCGGTCGGCGACGATGGTATGAGTAGTCCTCATTCAGACTCGATAATTCAACTCTCACAGGATGAAAAATTATTTAACCGCTGTTATTGATATTAGTAATATGCATGTGGGTTCAATTAAAAATATACCTTTATACTTAGGTTCACTATATATCATCGAGAAAAATGCAGGAACATGCGATCCTAAATACGGGTTATAACTAAATTTTGCAACAAAAAAAAGGCAATTAAATGCAATTTTATATAATTACTTCTAAAATCGCTGAGTTTCTCATATTTTTCAAATAAAAGCATTGTATTTTTTGCGCTCGTTTCGGCACTGATGCTTCTAAGCAACTCCTAAGCATTTAATTTTCTCTTGTGAGCTGAAAATCAACATGATAGTCAACATGATAAAGGCCAGTCTATAGGCGCCGGAAGCTGAGGCAGGAGCGTATGTGCGTGTAGTGCAACCTGACGTAAAGTTTATTTCTGTGTAATGTTTGTTATGTGTAGTGCTGCCATCTGCCACCAGTTTTTCTAACTATGAGTGAAGTGTTATGATTGAATGATTTATCGTTGCAGGACTGTTGCTCTCTGTTGCGAGACTTTTTAACGGGGAGATCGGCTCGCATTTGCGCCTTGAAGTTGGGAACCACAGAAAACCAACTTCAGCCGACCACCACTGTGGGGTTCGAACCCGGATCCTCGCATCGTGAGTCCGTCACTATAACCACTCGACCACCACAGCGGCACTTATGACCTTCTTTGTTTCAAAATAAATAAATATTATCATGTATTATTTAACATATAGTGTGTGTGTATATATATATATTGATAGTCTATCAATATAATATTGATATTGATAGACTATAGATATTGATATAGACTATTGATATAGATAGATTGATAGACTAGATCTATTGATAGACTATCAATATATTGATAGTTAATATATATATATATTGATAGTTAATTATATTAATTATATTAGGTATTTTTTTATCTTTATTGCAAGCGTATGAGTTTCTCATATTTTTCAAATAAAAGCGTTGTATATTTTGAGCTCGTTTCGGCACTGATGCTTCTAAGCAACTCCTAAACATTCCCACGGACATGTTCATGAAATACAAGCGAGGCGAGAAAGATATTCAATCATCGCAACAGTTTAGCAAGGCACACTCGTGTGCACTTTCCACTGCCACATGTCAATGCCATATCGAATTGTCATGAGTGATGCGAGGCAACATTCTCATTATCTGCCGCGGGCTTAATGAGAAACAGAAAACCATCACCCTAAACGCAACATACACGTACTTCAATCAAGTTCAAACAACAACAACAACAAGAAATCTAATCATTAGAAACCCTTATAACTCGTTTTTAAAGCATTAATAACTTACTTTTTCAGAGATTAATAGGATAGCGTTACAAAAGAAGGGATGTGGTTTGTGATATGAAAACGGATGAAAATGTCGGCCAAAGAATGGGAGACACATATACAAGTAATGAACTTTGAAAAAAAAAAAAAAAAAATAGAAAGTGAACGTCAGGGTAATATTAACTGACACCATAAATTACACCAGGACTCTAATGTCTGTAGTTTTAAAGAGAAAATAAGTCCCGTTCTCTCTATGTAGAGACATTTCCTTTGAAAAACTGTTGGGCCTCTTCATCTGTAGAAGAATTTGGAGGAAAAAAAACTGAGATAAATCCCTTTAATACGAAACCTAAATGATTGTGCTGCTGTTGCCTCTAAAGATGAAGGGAATTATTGTACGTTGAAAAAAAGTAAAACGGACTTTTTTCATTCTATATTTTTTTTTCATTATTTTTCCCTATAAGGAGAGAGAAAAAAAAGTGCTGCAACTGATGGACAAGATTTTTTGTGAAATGGCGCGTTGACAAGACTGTCAGGGAAAGTATTCTATAAGACTTTGTATTGGGGTTAACTTTCGTAAAATATATGAAAAGCGGATGGAAAACTGATATTGGAAGCCTCAATGACTGGTATATAAAACCATAAGCAGCAAATGGTCTCCTAAAATAAAGCAGCCAGGGTGCCTAGCTCTTCGGAATATACAGAGTAATTTATCTTTCTTTCAATTTTGTGTGTGTGTGTGTGTGTGTGCTGTACAATGAACTTAATGGGGAATCAATCTATCAAGTCAAAACGGATCACGCCTAAAACCCTTCTCAATGGTTCCCTGCACTACCATGCAAGGGAGATTCCATCAAAAGCATAGCGGCATATTTGTGAACGCGATCGAAACTTTTGTTCACACAGGCAGAAAACAAAAATTGGTTGAATTTGTGTCGATAGAAGGCGCGGCACGAAGGCAAATCACTGAAAATATGTAAATCAGCGTGTTCAGTATAACACGCTGGGTGTACGCAACAGCTCATTTGTGAAGTTTCTTGTTACTGGAGATTGCGTAAGTTTTTCATTGTGATGTCGACATTGGTGGATAAAGCACTATTGCGTGAAGCTGTTTTACCTCAGCCGCAAATTGGTGGCTGAACGTTTCGAATACAGAAGGGATTTAGGAAAAGTTCCAGTACAATCACCAAAGATCTGTTTCCGTGCAGCACTCTCTATTAACAAAAATTTAAACTATTTTTTTAAGTACCAAGAAAAATTCCCTTCCGTGAGAATAATTTTTTTGCAAATTGATTCCAATTCTCCTATCTTTATGAATTTTTAAACTATTTACGAATTTATTGTACACATTGTATATGCACAGTGGTATAATCAGCACCTTCTAGCGATTTTTCTTCGTTACGTCCAAGTGTACTGCCAATGTATTGTACATTCAAGCCTGTTGACGTAATTAAAAAAAAAAAAATTGTCCTTTAACGGGAGGAGTCCACTAACGGGTAATGTCTGTTATCAGAGGTTCCACTGTGCCACATATCTGGTCCTTGAACTGAAAAGGTTGTACACCTCGGTCATACAATATCAGAACCATGAAAGCAATCAACGATGATATAACGCCCTCCAACACACAACTACCACTACAACGGAAATATTTCGGTCTAGGAATGAACTTGAATGAGTTCGATGCCCGAATGAAATAACTGTTTCCTATCGTACTATCACGTGATATAATGGATGGTCTCCAGGCCTGCACGTGGTAGGCATAATTTGTCTCGGTTACAAAAAGAAAATTCCAACACTCATCATGCGCAAGAAACGAGAGCGGGGGCTACAATAAAACCACACCTGCATCGAATGAATTACTTTTAAACAATTGAAGAGACAAAAGGAAGATTCAAAGTATCTTTTGAACGTCTTACAAAACTAATCATAAATAACAAGGCATAGATAGTTTAATTCTTGAACATCGAAAAAGTTGGAATCGAAACTAGAACAAATTGAATTCAATTCAAATCACACAACCTAAATTGAAAAACATAACATCGTAACACCATTCCTTAAAAAAAACGTCGTCGTACACATACAAAAATACGTATATATAGGTTTCTACTAGCACACTTCTAAGCAAATAATGTACAAGAAGATGGTAAACAAAGTTAAAGAATGAAGAAAAAAAGAGAAAATGTAATCACAAAAAAAGAAAGAGAAGATGGTAAACAAGCAAACGAAATTCTGAGATATGCAGTAATACCACAATTTAATGCTTTTCACATGGATAAAATCAAAAATATCAGTTTGTATTTTTTTTTTCTCACCCATTCATGTAAATGAAATTCAAATTTCCAACTTTCGTGCCAATTAGCTGAGTGTCCTGCTTTCATTTCCAAGGATTATGGTCAGCAGCGTAATGTAACATCACGAATTGTAATCCGGTAACCCTAAAATCATTTCCTAAGATTTCAATTGGATGAAGCGCCCACAGCGGCGCCATCTGACGGTGACCCATCGTTCAGAGGAAGGAAACTATTCACACCAAAAATGACTATTTTTGTTACTCTTTCAAAATGACGAATTCAATGCATTTACTAAGTTATCATACTGGAAAATTTTTCAACGATCACTTATCGGAAATCGTGTTAAGCCGATGAGGAGGAAAAAGAGAAAATTTCCTTCTTGCAAATACGTAAAACGTCAATTCCTGAGGTCAATTCTCATCTACAGTAGCGCCTCTCGATAGCATACACCCATGGGAACAAAAATTTTGTCCGCTTACGGGGAATGTCTGTTAATGGGGAGGCACGATATACACAATGGAACCTCGTATATACGACTTTCACATTTATACGGTGTTTGGCTCCGGTCACAATTGGTTACTATACATAAAATGTATATGTTACTGTAAAATAAATTACGCCAGTGGTTACGCATAATCACCAATCTTCTCCACTTAAGAAAATTTGATTAAATTTCACTACATTTATCATTTTTACCGGCGATTACGCATAATTCCCAAATAAAGTTGGAAAATCTGAAAAATATGGAAAAAAATTATAACCTTTTTTTTCCTCTTCATTAAACTATTGGTTATTTATTTTAATAACTGATTGATTATTTTTACCCGTATATGTGATACTTGCAATACACATATTTTGCAATAGAAATTAAATCAAAATAAGTGTGCAGAAGATAAAAACATTTATAACAACATTATCAGTCTTGTAATGTTGACTTTCTTCACACGTATCAACAAACAAAACAAAAATTACCATTCGGCTTCACCATCCTGGACCATAGTTACGTTCAGTTAATCAATTAGTTTCAGTGAATTTAATTAAGTAATTAGTTTACGATTTATCATTAAATATAATCAAACTCAAATTAATAACTTTGAGTTTGGGAAAAAAAATTAGAGTTTGTTTGATTTTACCGTTCGCTAATAGCGTGCACTAATGAGAAGTGAGATACAATGAAACCCTATTCTATGGGACCTGGGATCAAAAAGTTTCCATTAATGGGAAATGTCCGTCAGGGGAGGTTTCACTGTATATACATTGAATAAAAAACGGTAATGGCCCCGAAGGTGAATTGAAAACAGTTATTTTTCGAATACATGAGAAAAGATATTCAAATTAAAAGTAGAAACTGATATTCTTGTTGGAGGATTTCCAAATTTCACGTCAATTGTCTGGATGTCCAGCTTTGATTCTCAAGGAATATGCTCAGCTGAGGTATATGCACTCAACGAATTGCTCTACAATTCTTTCTCATGATTTCAATTGGGTGAGGCGTCCGTTGCAGTACTGCCTGATGGTGACACATCGTTGAGATAGAAGAAAGCAAATGATCGAAGATGAAATGACAACGATAACTTTACGAATACAGTGAAAAGGTATTGTAATTAAAAGTAGAGATCGGCATGGTATGACCATGTTGGAGGATTTGAAATTTTCACGCTAATTGACAGGCTGTCACGCTTTGATTCCCAATGAATACAGTCAGCTGTAGGTAGTATATGCACTCTACGAATTGTAACCTTAGAGGAGGTATAGGTATACACTCTATTCCTCTCTCTCTCTCTCTCTATCCTCTAGGATTGTAACCCTAACTGTTTCATGACATTTCAATTGGATGGGGCGCCTGCTGCAGCGCCACCTAACGGTGACCCATCATTGAGACAAGGGAAACTATTCACACAAGTACGACTATAATATAGTTGTTTTTCGAAAATTTTGTTTTCGTAACTTTTTCAAAATAACGAATTCAACACATTCACTTAGTTATCAACTGAAAAAAATTTTCAACGATCACTTATCGGAAATCATATTAAACGGACGAGGAGTAGAAAAAAAAGAAAATATCCTTCTTGCTAATAAAAAAAAAGAAAACGCCAATTTCCGAGGTCAATTCTCTTCTATATACATTGAATGAAAAAAAAGTAATGGCCCCCAAAGATGAAATGAAAACAGTAATTTTTTCGAATAACACGGAAAAGGTGGATTAACTCAGTTGGGAGAACAGGTGGACAACTCAATCAAACATGCGACTTATGACCCGCGGAGATGTGATTGCGCGAACATCACTTAAAATCATCGCTTTTTTTTCTCCCTTTTGGATGCTGCTCAAATCAAACACTTTCCCGAGAGAATGAAAAATGGCGAAATTTATTGAGCCACGGGAGATATCTAATTTTTTATCGTTCTCTTCTCACACACGTATATTGAATACCAATGTACAGCTGGAATCATCCAAAAAAAAGGTATAAGATTATAAAGAAAAAACAAGACAAAAAATTCATTTGTTATTGTTCATCCCATCATTCATATGTACCCCGTATCACTACATATTCAGAATAACACATTTTTATATTCCTCATGAAAAAGAAAGGCCTTACCTGGAGGGCATAAACATTCTGAAGATATAACGTCCCTTTTATACCTCTTAGTTAACAACTGGTATTCCACTTGCTGGAAAAACACACACACAAAAAAGAATATATGAAAATCAAAAAAAGAACTTGAACATGAAAATCAATTCATAATATGCATTAATTAATAAATTTCATAACGGAAATAGCGTATTCTACTTCCATACTGATAATTGGAATGAAAAACGTGTCGCTCATTTGCCTAAATGAATGTCTATAAGGGTTCTTCTGCTGGTTTTTTTCTTATTTCTTGAAGAGAAATCACCTCATTAAAAAGATGGATTCTTCTTTTTTGAAATTCATAGACCTTAGTCAGACAAGCTCATTAAAATATACTTGAAATAATATTTTAGATATTCATTTTTTTCTCTTGCATCATCTCCTCCGAACGTTATTTCGAAATGGACATTATCACTGAAATCAATAAATTTCTCAGTTGGATGGTTGCTCATTAACGTAAAGATATTAAGAAAAATATAAGGTACGTAAAAGAAAAAAAAATTCATTAAATTTTATTAGCAGTTTTCTTTTCGGTACCGCCATTTTTTTACTTTGAACCTTTTTACTCCTTTTTCATTACTTTTTTTCTTGTTCAATATGTCTCTGAGGAGGCAAGTGCCAGGGAACAAGGGTTGGCATTTTTAGTACAATCGGGCAAAGCCACCCTTTAGAAACGCATTCTTTTTTTGAAATCATGCATGGGGTTCATACGTATATTTATTTATTTGCTTGTTTTCTACATCACTTGTTTATAAAGTGGGTTTGTGCACGTAAATTTTTCAAAAAAACGCATTTTCCAATTTTTCTATTTTTAAATACTATGAAATTTTCTGCGTCTAACTGCTCTCAAGTTTTTGTTCTACCTGTGCTAAAAACATTTTTAAAATATTTTAATATAAACTGTTGACAGGCACAACACATGCTAATGTTTTTCACTAAAATGCGTTTTTCTCAAAACTAAGTTTTTGTCAGATAAGGAACATTTTTTCAAACATCACTTGTTCAAATGTCTTGAAACTTTGTGGTGTCTCTCAACACTATGGTGTTACATACTTTAACACGAGCTTTTAGAATTTTAATTGTTGGTTTCTTTTTAATCGAATTTTAACTCCAACAACATACAACTTTTTCAAAAATCACCAAAATTTACCCATATTTTGTGTCATGGAAAGTTTCAAAATAATTATATTGAAAAATCTTTTTTCTAAAGTAGCGATTCCCAACGTGGGCGTTAACGCCCTCTGGGGGGCGATGGAATGTTTCAGAGAGGTGGTAGAAGCTACAAGTATAACATAGGATTCTATTGGTAAGATTGCGTTGGGGGCCGATGGGACCAAAAAGGTTGGGAAACTGTGCTAATGTAATGGCAGTTTCAAGATACTTGAATGAGTGGCGTTCGAAAAAATGTTTGAATCCCCCCCCCCAACCTCAGGGGGTTAAATTTTGAAAATCCCTTCTCAGTGAGCCTACATTACAATACAAAAATACTGACCAAATTTCATATTTATATCTTTAGTATTTTCGGCACTGCCTGATTTCTCCATATGGCTCCACCTCCTTATTGAAGACCCCCCCCCCCATGACGGGGCAATATAACTACTGACCAAATTTAATAATTATAGCTTCAGTGGTTTCGGCTCAACGTGATTTTCCTACAAAACATTCGCACCCCCCCCCTTATGACCCCTTGGGTGGGTCGAATTTCGAAACCTTCCTTAGGGTCTTTACATCATGAAATTAAACTACCGACAAAATTTCATGTTTATGGCTTTGGCGGTTTCGGCTCGGTGATGATGGATCAATCAGAGTCAGTCGGGACATGTTATTCCATGATTCATCATCCCCCCCCCCCCGCGAGAAATACATTTTAGCAGACTTGCTGTACAATTATTTTTTTCGCCAAGGGTAATTTATAAACAATATTTGTTAATTCTGTCGACATTTGGAAACATTTTTGGTGAAAATCGGAAGTGTCCCGTATTAATTATCTTAATTATTCTAATTCCTTGTATTTTTCTTGATCGAATTGGTCACCCCCTAACCATCCATAAAGAAGTAAAAACTTCATGAAAAGCATTTGATTTGTTCTCAAATTTTTATCGATTTGTTTAAAAAATTAATAATTAATATTTTAAAATTAAATTAATGTTTTCCGTCAAAAAAAGTCTTGAAAACGTCAACCTCGGTTGAAACGAAGAAATTTCGTGGAATCTTTGATGCCGTTACAATCAACTTTGGCTGTATGTTTTAATTTAATAAATTCCATAACGGAAATAGCTTATTCTAATTCCATACTGATAATTGGAATGAAGAAACGCTTCGTTCATTTGCCTAAATGGATATCCATGGGTGTTGTTTTTTTGAAGAGAAATTACCTCATCATAAAGATGGATTCTTCTCTTTTGAAATTCTTAGACACTAAAGTCAGACAAGCTCATTAAAATATATTGAAAACTTCATTTTATATATATATTCATTTCTTTCATCATCTCGTCCGATCATTATTTGGAAATGAACATTATCATTGGAATCAATAAATTTCCCAGATGGATGGTCTTTTGCTCATTAACGTTAAAGATATTAAGAAAAATATCGTATGTAAGAAGAAAAATATAATCAAATTTAAATTATATTAGCAATTTTCTTTTTAGTGCCCGCCATTCATTTTATTTTCTTTATTATTGATTCGAAGTTAATTTTTTAAATTTTTTGACGTGAATGCGTCTTTTAAATCGACTGACTATATTGGGAGCATTCGCAAAAAGTTGCGTGACGAAATTTTTTAAACGCTCGTATTTAAGGAAGTATGCAACGTAAGTTAACGGCAATGGTATCGTCAGATACACATGGCAAAGATTCATCCTATGATATCACTCCGTTTTCAGTATCTTTTCCCGTCTAGGCACCAGGTCCGTGGCCTGATTCTTAATAAATTGTTTTCCCGCTATAAAGAAAATATACGACATTGGTTTCGTTTGTTAGCTATTCCAAAGCCGATAATAATGACCTATCACGCGATTGCAGCCACAAAAAAAAACCGTATTCATGACAGAACTTGCTGGCGTATCTATGACACAACCTATCCCAATGTTTTTTCTAACAAACATGTCAGCTGTATATGAATAACACATGAATTCCTTTTTTCCAGGATCTCAATCATATTTAAGCAAAATCATAATCGAGTTCTAAGAAGCAAAGAAAATAGTTTATAATAAATAACAATGATGATAATTATTATTATCATCACTGCAAAAGTACAAAAAATGCATATGGTAACTTGACTTGGCCGTTTTGATCTGGGTATGAAATGCATTTTCCACCTTCTTGGACTAGGTCTAAAAACACGGAGGATGTTACAGTACATGCAATTATAAAGTATTCGATTGAATGTATAAATGTGTCCGAAAAAAAATGGTACATGTGTCTTTGCGTCTATTCCGCTATTACGGGGGGGGGGGGGCCTCAGTGAGCAATAATTAATTTTGTAACAGGACTGTCAGTGGATTTGTACAACACAACTAGGAAGTCCCTTCGAATCAAGTTTGGGTCGTGGCTCATTTTTCAAAAACCCCTTGGCTGTGAGCAGGTCCGCAACTAGTGGGCAGCAGGCGTATCTGGTGTCACGGGCGCCGGGCAACAGTAGTGCAAATTTCATTCTTTAACCCCTGCTTCAACATTACCAGAAGGGGGGGAGGCACTAAAATGCGTACTAGCCCCGACTGACCAAGCATGTAGTTGCAGCCCTGGCCGTAAGTGTATTCATACGATCCATCTCGAAAGCCCGTGCGAATTCAGTTTGAATAGCGCCCAATAGCTCAAGAATCCCTGGTTACACGTGATTTCGTACGACCCCTCACTCTCGGAAGTTCCTGCTTAATCAAGTTTGAATCGTGACCCGACTCCTCTCGGAGGCCCCCCCCCCCTCCTCAGCAAACCAAGTTTGGGTAGTGCCCATAGCTCATGAACCCTGTCTGTAAGTGGATTTGTACGGAATCCCTGCGCGAATCATGTTTGGGTTAAGATTCACAGCTTAAGAGACCTGGCTGTTAGTGGATTTGAACGACCCATATCGGAAGCCCCTGTGACCCAAAGTTTAGATCGCGAAAGATAGGTTCAAAACCCCTGCGCTAGTATATACGGCATTCAGGAAAATAAAAATGTCTAATTTCTTTTTTAGTAAGTTTTTACTAAAAAACTTACTTTGACTTTTCAGTAAAGTCACTTTGACTTTTTACTAAAAAACTTACTAAAAACACTTATGGGAAATGTATTTTACACATAATATTTTTCTATTGTTGGAAAACATCTTTATTTTCATGTTGAAATATAAGAAATTATGTTTTTTATCACTTTATACTTAACTTAGTGATAGTAATTATCACAATACAGTATATTAATATTAGAGAGACAAACTGTGGTACTGTACAATAGTACAGTATACTAGTATTAGATAATTATTAATATATTACTATTAGAGAGAGAGAGAGAGAATACACAATTAAAGAGAGCAAAGTATTTGGGAGAGAGAGAGAGAGAGAGAATAGAGATAGATTTAATTTCTCAAGTAAGTATAATATTCCTCAGGATATGCAAGTTCATTTTATTGTTGTAGAGATAGCGTTAGAAAAAGAGTATGGGAAAAATTGTGTTTTGAAGGATTACTTAAAAATTTCAGTGTTGTGTGTGTATAGTGAAAGAAAGAGTATAATATCACAGAGAGTCTACATGAGAGGCTTTCAAATGATTTTGATTGATTTTCACAATCATTTCCAAATCGTTTGATTCCAATATGAAGTTACAAGATTCCACAAGCAAAACCTACTCGACTTTCTATCTCGAAAATTTCCCTGACTTTCCCTGACCACATCCCCGAAAATTTCTTTGACTTTTTTATCCGAACAAAAATTCCAAAATTTCACTAACTTTTCCTAAACATGACTTAAAAATTTCCCTCACTAAAACTCAGAACTTTCAACCCTCAAAAGTTTATCCAATTTTCCCAAACCAAAACTCAAGAGGTTTCTCTAATTTTTCACACACAAAACACTCCGACTTTCCCCGAACACGACGCAAAAATTTCCATGACCAAAACTCGAAAATTCCCCTGACTTTCCCTGACCAAAACTCGAGAATTTCTTTAACTTTGCCAAGCTTTTCCATGTTCCCCCCTTCCCCTGAGAAAGTCTGTCGGGAAAAGGAAATTTGAATCTTTTCAACACTGAAGAGAGAAAATTATCAAGAACTGAAGGAAAGCGTTTTTTTTTTTTCACTATAGGGGGAGGCCATTGCAGCTCCATCAGATCATCACCGGGAATACTATGGACTGATTACGACTTCAAGTAAGGAAATACAGTCAACGTCTCTTATTGGAATCACATATAATGTTATCATGTGCGTGCGGAAAGATATCGTAACATAGGAAAAAATTCGTTCACAGTTATCGGGACTTCGGTTTATATTATCAATTTTTTTCTGTCGAAAAATTTTCTTTTTTGCATAGTTTGAAGCTAAGGCTAAATGAGATTCCTTCCCCCCTTCCATAAGTTATCGTTATCAATCTGTGAGACTATGTAGGAGGTCAGCCCTTTTGACAAAAGTTTTCGTACTCGATTCACTATTGTCCTAATCGGGCTGTAAGAGCCGCTATGAACTATGTATGCGAAACGCTGTTTGTGCAGTGGCTTTCCTATAATGAATGTGTATGGTGTTGTAAGGATAAAAGTCCCTTCTTCAGTTCTTGATCAGTTCATTTCAACTGACCACATTCAAAGTTTCTTGACCGGAAAACTTTCACAAGGGACCTCGATCGGAATCGGAAACCCCTAGTCCCGATGTGATCACATTAAACGGTGTGCACTGTACGTTAATTAACAAAAAAAATTGTAATTCGTTATAGAGGTCCATTCGCTAGCTCCTCAATTTCTGACAACTTCTGGAAAGTTCCATTATTCACAACTTCTGAACAAAAGAAAGGATTTTAGCTTAAGGAAAAATATCCTGCTTTAGAATAATATGAAGAAGATTCAGATGATTCTTCAAGATGATTCAACTTAGATAATATGAACGAGATTCGCACACACACACACACACAAAATTTTGAAACTAGTTACGTGGGAAAGAAAAAGAGTTGCCCGTTTCCCTTCATCTCTCATTCGACCAAACAAGACATATGGTCATTGTTCATACCGCCGGGATTTATCGGATATAGTTATCAATCGGTTATTATTACCACAAACCCCGAGTCCCGATGTGATCACATCAAGTGACGTGCACTGTATTTATTTCTCAACAAGGGAGGAAAGAGAGAACGCCTTCTATCCCCCTACAGTCTTGCAGACTGATAACGATAACTCACAGGAAAAAAAAAATTAAGTTCGTTATATAAAGCTTAGCTTCAGAATGCACAAAGAAAACTTTCGACGGAAAAAAAAAATTGATAACATTATCCGAAGTAACGGTAATTAATTTTTTTTCCGATGTTATGATATTGGTCCGTTCCTTGCAAAAGTGATATCAATTCCAAAAGATGATAACATTATCCGTGCTTCTAATAAGCGCCGTTGACTATATATTTTTAAAATTGAGATCCTTGAGAATTTCTAATTAATGAATTGACGTTGAGAAATTCTGAAGAAAAAAATTTCATCAAAAACAAGTAATGTTTTAGAAAAAATGTATATAGGCTATATCTTATTAGTCTTTCATGGTAAAAAAGAATTCGAAGTAATCTGCGACATGGTTGCCAAATCACACTCTTATCTGTGGTTTGACAGGCGACACTAAACACGTTCCTTCGGAAATTGTCATCGTCTCTTCAAATGCCCAGCGTTTTATCACAGAATGCCATTTTCGAGGTCCGTTTGCAAGTTCAAAGAAATAAAAAAAAAAAACTCTATATATCATCATGTTCTATGACGACAGGCCGTTTGAAAACAGTGCCCTACTCTCGTCGTAACATGCTCGAAAGAATTCCCGGAATGCTGTTCACTGTCATTTCATTTTGCATTACGACCTTGCATTCACTGATATATATATATATATATAAACTCGCTATACAACACTATTTATAAATGTATTGCATGGAAGTATGAAACCGTCACATTTCGAATCGTATTTCACGTGGAAGCAATTTAAAACAAACCTAAAAGTCTGATTTCATGAAATAAAGATGAAAAAAATCCCCACAAATTTCTATACATGAGGGGTGCGATAAATGCTGAAAATTCCGAAACCTAATATCTTCATGAATTTAAATTTTTAAAATGGCTTTCAGAGCAGGTTCTACATTTCAATAATTGGAAGTTCTAGCACCACGACTGTATAAAAAAATGTTTATTTTTTTTAATGTATACAGACCCTTTAAAGAGGTTATGGCATTTCCATAAACCACACATCATTTAAAAAAAGTTTTGTGGCAAACATACTATTCAGGTAATAATTCCCACATAGGAAGAAAATACAGTTTTTACATGTAAAATAAATGTTAAAAAAAAATTCCCTTCTATAAAAGTTTTTCTGGTGCTTTTGAAAATATTTATACAGTACTCGTTTAAATGTTTCCAAAATATTCCGGAAATTCGAAGTATAGACAAAGGTAGCCTTTATTGCTGCGTTTTCCCGTTATTACAGCATCAATGAGTCTACAGTCGAATAAATCGAAAAATAATAACTTATATAAAATTCGCGATCAGCCGCTATACCTTGTACTTATATAGCTCTGGATCCGCATGAATCACATGTAGAAAGTATTTTTTTCTGTGGGTGAGAGATAAAAAAAGGTATGCACGTTATGTGTTGCATAACTTGCACACTATAGCCCCCGTCATTATTTAAACTGAAAATCCTGAGAATTAGAAGAGCAACATAGCAAAAGCTTCATAAGTTGAAATCGTCGATTATTTCCATGAGATAGACCAATCTGTGGTAAGTTTTCCACATGTAGAAAAATTGGTTAAGGAAGCCTTGTTACTACATTCTAACAAATTAAGTGGAATTTAGAAGAAACAACTAACAGACATTATGCTGTCCTTTCCAGAAAGCATCGCCTTGAATCACTGGACTACCCCTTCTACTTCTTCCACACAGAGAAGATACTGTAAAAATGAGATGCCTAAAGAACAGAATTTTGGGATTTGTGGTTATCTCGCGGAATTTCCGTGTTCGTGGTCACCCCTAACGTAACCTTCCGTGAATACGGAGGTGCGACAGTATTTCGAAAATCAGCGGTTGTCTACCGCGGAGAAACGATTTAAGAAACCAGTATAAAACTTTTTTATAAAACGATTTTTTTTCTCGTGCATACAGTACGGTTTCTGAAACAAGTCTGATAATTTGTCGGTCAAATGATACTTAAATAGTTGCTATTCCCTTCCTTACTCGAGATTCCAGCACCCACTTGTCTTCTTTCGTAACAGCTATCGACATGGTCGCATTAACAGGCAGAACCGGACTGTATTCGGTTCGATAGCACTTCATTAATTTCATTTTCCCGCCCTTAATAGCTGATGATAGACTATAATAAATTTTTAATCAAGTGATTATAGTTTGGTGGATTATTAATCAGAGCACTAATGAGACCGCCTGGGCCTCCGCCTATTCTTAGCGTCCCAAAAGACAATTAGTATTTACAGCTCGTAGGTTGAGCGTTGAAATTACGGAATCACGTAGGCAGAAAATGTATTCGTACGCATGAGTCATAAATGAGATTTTTCCCCCCTCATGAATCTATTTCTTATTACACTTCTCATCAATGGAAATACATCTCGTTAAAAGTTTTCAGCGACGGTACGTACGTAATAGTTCTTTGCTAATAGTTCCCGTTCACTCATTAATTTCCGTAATTGAATCAACAGCAACATTCGAAATGTACACGGATGTAAAAGCAGAAATATTTTTCTTCATGTGATATTAATTTTTAAATGCGTTATAAATTATATAATTATATAAAATATAATAACGTAATAAGTGGTGGTTGCTCATTGAACCCATTCTTTTTATCCAGTTCTTTTCCAATTTTTTTCATTCTTACGATAACTAGCCACATTTCTGCTGCGTTATTAAGAAGCCCAAAAATATTTTAAAGGGCTAAACTTGTCTCTTCATTGTTGGGAAAACGCATCGGTTAAAACTTAATACCTAATGTGTGCATACTTTGGTGACTTTCTAGCAGAAGTATCCGGTGCCGCACAGGTATATTGAGAAGAATTAAGAACTCAAAATAACTATCGCAAAAAGATAAATATGTCTTTTAATTATTGAAATTAGGCATTGTTTGAAGAAAACACCGGATTCGACAGTATTTGGGAAATTTTCTAGCAGAAATACATGGTTTTGCCTATCTTACGTCTTTGTTAAGAAGATGAAAAACGTAACGAACCATTGTTGGAAAAACAGCATTGTTCAGGGTCAGAATATCTATCCTAATTGTTAACTTTCTCGCAGAAATATCCGGTACTACACAGGTTTCCTCCATGCTAAGAGAAACTAAAAACTTGAAATGTTTGAAATATCGTAAAAGATTAAACTTGTCTCCCAATTGTTGCAACAATGCATTGTTTGAAACTTAATACCTAATACATACTTTGGTGACTTTCTAGCAGAAGTACCGGGTGCCACACAGGTATGTTAAGAAGAATTAAGAACTAAAAAAAAACCCGTCGCAAAGGGATAAACATATCTTTGAATTATTGAAGAAAGGTATTTGTTTGAATAAAATACCTGATTCAACAGTACTTTGGAAATTTTCTAGCAGAAATACATGGTTCTGCCTATGATTCGTCATTGTTATATAGAAAAACGTAACGAATCCATCGTTGGAAAAAAACAGCATTCTTCAGGGTCAGAATATCTGTCTTAATTTTTAACACTAGTAATTTTCTGATAGAGATATTTAAATCTACACAGGTTTCCTCCATGCTAAGAAAAACTAAAAACTTGAAATACTGAAATGTCGTAAAAGAATAAACTTGTCTCTCAATTGTTGAAAAACGCATTGTTTGGAAGAAAATAATTGACTTTTTTTTCCTGTGGTCGCGATCGATCAAAGATTATGGAGCGCATGTGGGGTCTATAAATTGTATTGGGACGGTAACACTGATATAGACAGGCTGAAAAGTATTTTTATATATACTGTATTTTGATGAGTTTTCCAAAAGGAGTTAGTTAGTACCGTGATATTTTGTCTATCTGCTCTGCGTCGCAAACGATTTTTAAAATCCTTATACTGAGAGTTATATGTGTGGTGCTTACGTTTATATTTTTTTCCATAAAAATTATCTGTAAGAAATCAACAATGAACATTCTTATACGAGATATCAACTAATTAACGTGCATTTTAATTATTCAGAACTGGTTCTGAGTATTCAGCAAGCGATTTCCTAACATTCTATCACGGAAAGGTTACAAACAAGTAAAATTGACTTGACTTTTTTCTGGTGTGGCGTTCACGCCTAGGCGGTGCTTTTTCCAAGATATACAGGGTGTCCCATAAGTTATATAATAGGTTGAAAATTCATGGCGACTGGAGTAATAAGAAAATTTGAACGCGGTATGCGAAAAAGTTATTCTCACGAATTGGAATTTGTTTTGGTACAGAAAAAAAAATCAATTTTTTTTTGTCAATAGAGAGCACTGCACGAAAGCAAATCATTGGAAACGCAAATCAGAGTGCTACTAAATACAGGGTGTACGATAAAGAGCTAATTTCTGAATTTTGTTGTTACTCGCGCTGACATAAGATTCTCATTGTGATGCTGACATTGGTGGATATGAGATAAACATACAGCACTATCAGTGAAGTTGTTTTACTCCAGCCCCGATCGCTTCGGACATAGAACAGATTGAAGAAAGATTCAGGTCCAGAATTCTGTGATTTGCTTTCTTGCAGCGTCCTCAATCGACAAAAACTTTAACTAATTGTTTTTTGTTAGGATAAAAGAAACACTACGAGCGAATAACTTTTCGCAAACCGTATTCAAAATATACCTATTCCTTTGATTTTTATGAATTTTTCAACCATTTAGGGATTTACAGGACAGCTTGTAACTGTAATTGTAACACCCCCTGCACTGAAATAGTAATATTAAATCATAAAAAATTTTATAAACAACGTTTCAATGCTGTTTCCGTAATAAATGTCTGAAAGAGAATTTTTAAACCTAGATAATAGTCGAATGTTACAAAAACAAAGCTGCAGAAAAATTAAAAAGCAAAAAAAAAAAAAACCACTACGCGCATTTTCATAGCAGATAACGCAAAGGGCGAGAAACTTGAGCGATCGAGGCTTAAAACTTTACAGAAAACAGTTATTAAAAATCAATAAAACTCTTTTTTTTTGACGCCTAAAGACACGTAAACTGATAAACGGCTCCTCGCCTCGCTCTTCTTGTACAGCAAAGCATCCAACGAAAAATCGAACTCGTAGAGTGTGGAAAGAGAGAGAGAGACTCGTTCGAAACATGAAGCGTCAATCAATGCTCAAACACTTCACGAGAAGAACAAAGTGGAATTTAAATATCCCCGGAAGAAATAAGAGTTTTTCTTGTTGCTTCCTTTGGGTTTACGAGAAACGAGAATATTTAAAAAAAAAAAACTGATAACGCCCTGACCGATAAAATAAATCATCATATAAGTATTGACAATGCTCTGACACAGCAACCTGTAAGACAATTATAATGGATGTTGTTACATCCCTTTATCTTTCAGGGAGTTCTCGGAATAAAACACAAAAGAATGCAATTTTTCCTCTTATACAAAGAAAATACTTTCTTACGATATTGTTTGATTGAAAAATAGTTTGAAGTACACAAAGGGTGAGTGGACACGTTTTAAAAATTATAATAAAAACTCAACCAATTGATATAAAAAAAAAAGTACGATCTGCTCCAAAATCAGTAAAAACCCTCTTTTGCGGACACTCGTGGGACAAAAAAGAAAAATTGATGATCGGATCAAAGGCGATTCCTGTTTTAATTGTATTATACAGGGTGATTCAAAACTCAACGTACAAACTGTTAGAGGAGGTAGGAAACACAAAACAGAATTACATAGGAAGTATGACCGGAAACCCCAAACCTGATCAGCTGGAGGATAAACGCAGATGCAGAAATGACAAGCCAGTAATGGGTGGAAAACTCTTTATTTAGCGATACTTTACACGAGGACAGTACGTGTACACGTTAAGTTTCACGTCAAGTGCTCAAAAGTTTTTACAATCCACAATTATTGCACGCTTCACAACGGATTGACTAGCGCGGCATTCCAACTACAGCGCTGGAGAAAAGCGCCCTCCAGTGGATAACATAGCCCTCAAGCGTACATAACTGTGGATGGTAAGAACTTTGAGCACTTGTGAGAAACTTAACTGTAAACTTCCTCGTGTAAAAGTATCGCTAAATAGTTTCTCCACCCATTATTGGTTTGTCATTTCGGATCATTTGATCATTTTTGTCGCACCACGGTCATTTTCTGCACACGAGGGTTAATTAGACCGGGACCCACAATTTATTGCCGATTCTGAACGGCAGGCTTGTTTTTTATACTCATCGAGAGGTTGGTGTGCTAACCCCTCGATGGGGGAACTGCCTGCGGTATAAATTTTTTGCTGCGGTCAAGTCGCCGTTTTTTGTTGTACCCCTGTGTCACACAGTTTTCTGACAGAGATGAACCGGGTATCGAACTCGCAACACCTCTAAACATCCTTCCGTACTTTAGGCGAGCATCTTATCGACCGGGCTACCGCGCCCCTTGTCGTTTTTGCATCTTCGTTTATCCTCCAGCTGATCAGGTTTGGGTTTTCCGGTCATACATTCCCCCACGTGATTCTGTTTTGTTTTTGTATTTTTCTACCTCCCCTAAAAGTTTGTACATTGAGTTTTGAATCACCCTGTATAGCATTTAAAGTCATGAAATATAGTAAACCCCTCTCCTTAACGGCAGGGCCGAAACTACGAGGGGGAGGGGGGCAACTTCCCAATTCGGGAAAATTTAGGAGCGGCAATTTTAGGTGCAATCAAAAAACACCGTTACAGAATTATCGAATTTTGAAGTTGTGGGGGCGGCTGAATCATGTTAGCCCAAGGCGGAAAAAGTCCTACTTACTGCCCTGTTAACGGTCACACCTGTTTTACGGCCAAATAAAAATATCCTGGCAAAAAACCTATTTAAATAATGTATTTCGAACCCCTGCTTAAGGGTTGCCCCTCAGATACGATCACGGACACCATTTCGTCATTCGTTCTATTGGAATAAAATCCCTGGGACGCCAATCGTTGCAATTTTGGTTAAAATTATGATCACTAAATGTACTATATACTGTGTATGTGAAACGGGCATTAGGATAAAATTATAGATTTTTTTTTCTTTGGGCTAGAAAAATTTAATTGTGAATTGAAATTTAATTTTAAAGCTGCTGTAGCTTTTTTCCAATGAGTTAGAATTTTTTTTTCAATGGAAAGTTATTTAATTGTACTATGTAATTTTTACGCAAAATGTTTACTTGTGTATAAACGGGAGTCGCGTTCGCAACTGATTTTTCCATTGAGAGAATCTAATCATTTTTCACAAAAACAAATAAAATAGATGAATAAATGTGAGTGAAAGGAATTGCACATGAGCGAAACTCGTAATTTCCAAATTACCAATTTTTTTTAAATAGAGGTTTTATATTCTAATAGCGGTGTTAATGTTTTTTGCCATTAGAGCTCGGATAATATTTTGGCCTTTTTCAGCATTAATGCATATAAATGCATAAAATCAAGGAATTTTCCGAATAAGTGCATATTTGTGAAGGTTTATTGAAGCTCAATCACTTTTTCATAGTTTTTCAAATGAATATTGCTCACAATATTTTCCTAGCATCGGTTTTAATAATATTTTCTCGCAGGTGGGATTGTTTTTTTCCCTCCAAATATCAACTGTTTCATTGTAAGGTTATCTCTAGAGATGACGTCAAAAATGTTCAATTCTTTTAGAAATAGCCTCAAAAATTTTTTTTTACTCGTATTTCGTTACTAAACACAGCCACGACTACCTAGAAATTAAAAATGCTTAAATTAAAAGTTTTAGCGTTTTAGAAGTTATTTGCATATGCATATGTGAGGATATTTTTTTGTAAATGATTATGCACTATAGAAAATATGCATTTTAAAACATTTTTTTTCCCCTTAGTGATTTTTTTAACGCGTTTTTTGGTACATATTTTGGAATTTTCACTTTTTAAATAATTTTTTGAATACAAACACAAAGGCCACAACAGGGGTCTAACGAGGCGGCTGAAAAAAAAATACCCATAAAAAATATGGATGATAGAGATAATAATATTAATAAATAATATTAAGACATTAATAATAATAACATTAATATAAAGATAATATATATTTCGGAATTTTTAAGTGCATAATTTAGCATTTTTAAGCGCATAATTTAGCAATTTTAAGCGCATATTTTCATATTTTTAAAGCATATTTTCATATTTTTAAAGCATATTTTCATATTTTTAAAGCATATTTTCATATTTTTAAAGCATATTTTCATATTTTTAAAGCATATTTTCATATTTTTAAAGCATATTTTCATATTTTTAAAGCATATTTTCATATTTTTAAAGCATATTTTCATATTTTTAAAGCATATTTTCATATTTTTAAAGCATATTTTGCCACTTTTTTAAGTGCATATAATTCGGGCTCTAGTCATTATGATAAAAGTTCGATTAGAAACGTAGGCGAGGAATCCTGAACATCTCACAAAATACTTCAGTGATTGGGTACCAAGAGTGTATTTCCAGGAGCTCTATGGTAAAGTTCTTGTTATGTCAATCACTCCAATTTCTTTCAGTGTTCAACCACGGGGGTGCTTCACCTTGATTGACACATGCTTTATCGACATAAAGGGGGGAAGGGGCAAGAACAGAAGGGATGAAACGGGATTTTATTTTGACTTAAGGGTGAATCTGGAAATCAGTAACGGTATCTAGCCCATCGGTATGGGCAACACTCTGACACTACAATCTGTAAGAGAATTATTATGGATGATGTTATATTACCCCCCCCCCCCCACTTTATCTTTCTGAGAGTTCTCGGATGGAAAACAAGGATGCAATCTTCCATTTTCTTACGCAGAGAAAAGACTTTCTTATGATATTTTTTCACTGGAAAATCTTTTGAAGGATTATCCGAACAGAGATCCTTGAGCTTGCATCGATCGTTATTCGAGAATTTTAATATATTCATCCCGGAGAAAATACTGATTTAAAAGATACGTAGAGTTTCATTAGTCGATGGTTTTGGAATTTATATATAAAAAAATGCATTATTCTAATATACTGTATATAATTTATTATATACAGTAATATAATTACTGTATATATAATAATTATAATTCTCACATAATAATTATATATACAATCAAACCTCATTAATGAATCACTCTCGGGAGAGCAAAAATATGACTTAGTAAGCGGAGTGACTCGTTAAACGGAGTAAGCCATAGCTGTGCTAGTTCCTGCCTGAGGACAATTGGGACTTCCAAAAAGCGACTCGGTAAGCGGAGTGACGTGTTAACCGGGTGACGCACTAACGAGGTTTGACTGTACTATACTTTCTTACAGGGCTGCAGCACAATTTTGTTGATAATTTCCTAGTGTATTTGGTGAATTTGATAAATATGGAAAAATTCTCAAATGTGTCTCGGTAGTATGTTTGACAAATTCAGTCGGACCCCGAAATAACAAACTTCAATTTAATGAATTCAACAATTTAAAACGACTTTTCGAATCCTGTCCCGTGTGAATCTGTTAAATGAGAACTTGTAAACATTTGTTAAATGAGAATTGTAAACATGTGCTAAATCGAAGAATTTGTTAAATAAGAGTTCGTTATATCGAGGTCCAGTTTTAGAATTTGCCAAACAAGAGGAGAGTTAATTCGGGAATGTTCGGAAACATTCGTTAAATCAGAGTTCATTATATCCGTTTCAGACTCTAGCTCACAAGTACGATTATCTAAATAATTCAATCTCGGCAGTGGGATCGATTTAACATATTCACCAATACGAAAATGGCAATTGCGCATTCAAACCAGCAAATATGATAAATTTTGTAGGATTTATGAAATTTATATCAACCACGCTTGCATATTACGCATAAATACCGGTAAAAGCGATAATTTTTTTTTTTTTTTGGCATTTATCAAATTCGCCATGGACACTTGGATATTATCCATAATCGCCGGAAAATATGTATAATTTAAGGAAATTTATGAAACTCATCAAAATGGTCGGCAATTATGCCTGTGGATGCAAAAGCAAAATTTCTTACAAAATTACCTTATCTTCCATGCCACGCAAATTCCATGTTTTTACATAGGAAAAAAAAACCACAACAAACGATACAACGGAAACACAAATATATTTTTTTTATAAGTTTACCCCATGTAAACTTTGGGGGAACTGGCAAATTGATCAACGCTCCTGTATATAAATATTTGGATTCATGAAGTCCCTCCCCCCTCCCGTTTCAACCCTTGAAGGGCTTGACATAATATACATATACTACGGGAGGAGAGAGAAAATGAGAGATGGCTGACTACATCAGCACAACCCCTCAAAACAAGAATCAAGATCACTCGGAAATGTCGGGATTGAAGCCTTAAGGCTAAAGAAAGAATAGAAGTAAAAAAAAAAAAGGAATGATGTAAATAATGAGAGGGGTTTGACTGTTCATCATGTCGAACCTCCCTCTTGAGTCCACTTATACAGCACCGAAGAGAGAGATGAGCAGACAGAAATCACTGCCGAGGGAAGAACATGAAAGTGAAAAATAACGGTAAAAATGTTTGCTATAGGTCTTACGGTAATTATAGGTTTTCAGACCTGAGGGTTTTCAAAAGAGGGGGGGGGGAAGAACACCGAACGTGAACATGCGTGTGTTTACCATCGTTGAGCACATGCGCAAATCCAAATGAAATCAAGAACAGAAAACAATCGATTTTTTCGTTTAGAAAATCGCTCACTTTCGGAAAATTGGCTAAATATGGAAAGAAAAAGAATGTAAATTGACTAATCATCCCCCAAAAAATATTGTTAGTAAATTGAAAATTCTGAATATTTGAATGCGGTTTGAGAAAAAGTTATTCTCAGGAAGGGTGATTTTTTTGATAGATAAAAATAGTTCGGCCTTTTGTCGATAGAGGGCGCTGTACTCTGGTCTGGCAGGAATGATTGGGCCCAAACCTCTCTTCAATCTCTTCTGTGTCTGAGACGTTCATAAAGCTTCAGCCGGTGATTCGTGGCTGAGGTAAAACAACTTCTCACTTATTGTGTTTTACATACCAATGTCAAGATCACAATGAAAACCTCTTACGTAAGCGCCAATAACAGAAAAATTCAGAAATGAGCTGTTAATCATACACAATGCATTTTATAGGAATCATTTGCATATTTCCAGTGGTTTGCTTTGCGTGCAGCGCTCTTCCCAATCAACAAAAAAATTCGACCTTCCTGGAGATAACTTTTCCGCAAATCTCATTCAAATATACCAATTATTTCAACTAAACTTACAAAAGAACGTTTCAAATTTTTTCTCGAGTTTGTTCGTTAATATTTGCTGTTCTTTCCTCATTTTCAGCTCAGAATATATTATATATATATATAGAAATGGCATATAACACACTAAATATTTTCAAATTGCAAAACGCTTTAAGACATAGCTTCAGATATGGTCAGAAGTTGGGTGTCACGACCCTTGTGTGTGCGAAGTCGATTTTTCAAGAATGAAAAATATTTCGTTGAATTATAAATCAATTGGTTAATTTTTTTTTCTTTCAAAATAAAAGAAAGAAGTAAAATGAATTTTAATGCAATTTATTCAAGAAAAAGCAACTTTGAACGCGTTTTTCCCAGTTTTTGAGTTCATCCGTGTAACATTAAAAAAAACACTACTACACCAAAAATTCTAAACTTTTGCGGAAATGTTTATTTGACACGTGCTGGTAAAATGAACCTCGTACTCGAATATCTGCCGAATTTTTAAAAGTTTGAAAAATATATTTAAATTTCAAAAATTTGAATCACCATTTTTTTTAAAAAGTAATTCCTCTTGGTCAACTGCAAAATCGAGTGTTCATTTTTACTAATACATGTCGAGTAACCATTTCTGTTAAATTTCAGAATTTTGGGTGTAGTAGTTTGTTTTTTATAATCTTATGGATGAGCTCAAAAACTGCAATCTGAGAAAATCACGTCCAAAGTGTTTTTTCTTGCATACATTTTCACTAAAATTTATTACTTTAATTTATTATGAAAGAACAAAATAAAAACAATTGACACAAAATTTTTTGCATTTGGTTTGCAATTGAATGAACTATTTTTAAAAGATTTTTGAAAAATCGACTTCAGAGGTCGTGACAACTCTTATATATTGAATATTATTACTGATCAACTAAATATTTTTATAACTTTGACTATTTTGTTATTGATTAACTAAATATTTTTACATTATTGAATATTATCACTGATCAACTAAATGGGTTTAAACCTTGCCGAAATCGTGCTATTATATGCAGACTCCCTCAGAAGATTATCTTCACATACTTGTATAAACAAATACTATTTCTTTTAGAATGTGAACACAACAGTACACAAAAATCTCTCTATCGTCAAACAATTTTGAATCTTCTAAACATTTTTATGGCGAATTTTTTCACGTGGTACCCCTGTCCTAGACGCTTATTAGCGAAAATTGACTAAATATTAATTACCTCTCAATGAAATGTGGTAGTCCTAATCGAAGTTCACACTTCCGACTTACGAACCAGTGCTTGGAACGGAAAGGGTTGTATATAAACCGTATTTTCAAAAGCAACAAAATATTAACATTTTAATCAATCACGTACTGTATTCATCAATGGAAAATATTTCTATTTTCAGATGCACAAAATATTCATCGACTCAAATCCCAAATGCAACACTTTCCGAACATTAAAAGAGAAGAAATAAAAACCACTTAATAACACTTGAAGATTAAGAAGAGCGGTCAATAAAGCACCGCAAAGCTAACATTATCAATCAATCTTTTTCTCTCTTTTCTTCAATGATCTCAATTAATCATCGTCAAAGCTTTTGTTAATTCTCTCTGGCAAAGATTAATGCCAAATATTTACTTTTCCACCACCTATACTTAAGTATCTCATCAAGCATCTCAGTTATTCAGCTAAAAAAACTTATTTTCTTAAATTTCCGAATAAATTTTCTATTGTAACAGTGAAGGAATATTATGTATCCATAAAATGGGGAAAAAACATTGAATAAAAATGTTCAATATGAGACGGACTTTTGTTATTAAAACGATTCACTTTTTATATTCTTTTCAAGAAGCACATGGAATATTTAAATATTTGAGCTGTATATTTGTTGCACTGATTGATGAAGCGACGTGGTTTTTTGTGAAAATATCATGTTATATTAAAATTTCTGTATTTTTGTTTTGTTTTTGTCTTGTCTTTGTAGGTGCATATTTCAGCAGCTGCGCTAAGTCTTTTTATCATATTAAAATAAACATTTTATGGTAATGCAAGGAAAATCGAAAGTTTAATCAAGATTAATGATATTCAATGAGTTTAGTCACAGTTCGGCTTTCATTGTAATCGGCATATTTTAAATGGTTTTGCAAGTGTTCGGATTTTTTTGAAACAGTATCATATCGTTTTCCCGCTGACAAGCACGGTAGCAACTACAATGGAAGATCATAATACCCTGTGTTTAATAAGAATCTTGAAATAGGAATGAATGACAAGTGTTGTTTATTAGTTGTTTTCAGCACTTACATTCTCATTAAATAATTAATAATCACATGTTCAAATACGAGACGGCTTACAAACCTCTTTGAGGACTTCATTTTTACCCCGAGCAACGGGTTGAACATACATAGTGTGTAGAAGATCAGTGATTCTTAAACGGAGTTTCGCGTACCCCTGGGGGCCACCCACAATGAATTTGAATTGGCAAGTTCGCGAACTGGCCCATTTCGAGCTTTGGCAGTAACATAGAAAATTCTATCAATAGCTGAAACAGTGCCGTTGAAAGCCCGATAGATAAATCTGCGGCCACGAAAATCAGTTACCCGATTTTAACGTGTATAAGGAACCCCCCCTGATTTTTTTTGGGCTTAAAACTTGGAAAAGGGTTGAGAAGATATGCCTATAACACTATCCATGTGCAGTCAAAACCCGTTATGATAAACTCCAAGGGTCTGAAGAAATCACTTCAGTATAACGCAATTTCGCTGTAAATGAATTTCTGATTTTACGAATTTTAGCATTGGTTAAAATAATTTTGTTGTAGCGGAATTTGGTTGTAAGGCAAGACTTACTTTTTTGCGTTCTAGATAATTAAAAGAATGAAGTAAAATTTCAAAGCAACTCAAATCAATTAGGCATTAAATTTTTGTCTATAAGTTTCACTTACTTGACATATTCTGACGCAAGTAATCCGGGTTTTTTTTCTACAAATATTGTGGCAGCCAAAGAAACAATAAATTCCTCTAAAGCATACACATGCTCAAACACCTGCAATGCTTGAAAGATTTCGCATCTAAATTGCAAATTCCAAAGTCTTTTCTCATAAGAGTGGGCTGGTAACTTTCACATTTCGGGAATGATTGTCCTGAAACCCCGTATGTTTCTGGAAAATGTCTTGAACGAATATGTCCTCTAAAGATACAACCGTATACGCATCTTGAAAATTTGAGAAAGTCTAGTGTTTTTTTATGAGATCCTATAAATGCTGTTTGAATTTCAAATTCCAACTTAGTCGGATTTTTCAAAAATGTTAAAAGAATAGTAAATGGAGATACATCGTATTTTTTGATGCCACGTTGCTTTTACTCACTCCGGCATCAACTTCAGAAATGGCATCAAGTTTTTCTTTGATCGAAAACTGTTTCCCTTTCGAGGCCACTCATTTTGAAACAGAAGAAATACAGTCAAACCTCGTTAGTACGTCACCCGGTTAACACGTCACTCCGCTTACTGGATCACTTTTTGGAAGTCCCAATTATCCTCAAGCAGGAATTGGCACAGCTATGGCTTACTCCATTTAACGAGTCACTCCGCTTATCAAGTCATATTTTTGCTCTCCCAAGAGTGACTCATTAACGAGGTTTGATTGTATATGAAGTATTCCTAACACACATATATCATTGGCTTTTACCATAGATTTGATCTATTTTTCACTCACCGTATTAGTTAAAATTTCTTCCTGCACCCGCCTCCCCCACAAGCCTTAGAAGACCAACAGTTCAGCAAAGTTAATTCTTTGAAACTGATTATAAGGAATCATTTTTTGAAATATTTTATACTCTTTTGTTGATTTTTCGGGAACTTGTTTTTGAATTCGTTATAACGGATTTTTCATTCATTTCGTAATATCGGAATCCGCGATACATTATTTTTATGTGAACTTATTTAAGAATTAGAAAATTTTTCGTTACAACGAGATTTTCGCTATAACGGGATTCGACTGTATAAGAAACCCCCCCCCCCCCGTTATTTTTGTGACGCAATTTTTGGCAAAGAAAATGGTTCCTCAAAATACAATAAACTCCTGTAGAAAATTTTTTCGAAAAATTTTAAAGGAACACAAAAAAATAGTTAAAATTCCCAAGAAAGAAAATTAAGTATAATTCGAAGATCAGAGAAAAAGTCTACCATTATTAATGCTGTAATTTTTTTTTCCTTTACTCAGAAAAACGTTTCAAACTCACTCTAATACGTGCTTTAATGAGAAATAATTCTCAAGCACCCAACGTAAAAGCAAACCCGGAATTTCGTAGGAGAGGAAAAACAACATTCTTTTCCGCCTCTTCACGTGGATGCCATTATTTTAAAAGAAAAAAAATAATAATAATAATAAAAAGTGGCATCAATATTTCTGCATTGTGCATTCTGCCTACTCACCCAATATTTTCCCTATTTAAAAAAAATAAAATGCGTGTACATTATAACCGGTAATCATTCATGGCATGCTCGAGCTTTATCTTGACTTAACATCAATAGATTATATCCCTCACCTGCTGCTCTTCCTTATCTTCAACTGCCATCGCCATCACGAAAACAAGAAAAAAAACCGTGCAATTTCCAGCCAATTACTCTCATAATAATACCTCAGCGAACACGCTCTTTATTATTATTAAATTAAGCTATTTTTTTTCGTGTGTTTCCTTTTTCCTTTGCTATCGACTTCATAACGTAAAGCTGTGGAGATTTATTCTTGATACGGATCGAAAATCAACCGCAGGAGGTCAAAAGCCGTTTTATACGGTTTATGGCATATGCCATACGTGATATCTCAGCTTCGGTGGAGTGACTTAGTTTCACGATGTGCCGTAATCGGCGCGCGCGATTCCAAATTGACCTACTTGAAAATTTTAAGCCTCCCCTGGTTCTCCCTAAATTAAGATTATGTCCTGACAAATACAGTGGTGGGGGAATCCATCACTGATTGTACCAGGTTCTAATGCTTATTAAGCACGGCCCGGATGTTGATGACATTTGCATTTTTCTGCACCTTTTCACTTTGAAGGCATTTTTCCAAGATTTAGGGCATTTTCATGATATTTTTAACTTTTTGAATTTTTTCAGAATAAAAAGGTTGCAAAATTATACAGGGCTGTTATAAGTAAACTGACACTATTCAGACGTATGCAGCGCCCATTCTGTGACGGAGGTAATTTGCAAAGAAGAAAAGAAGGAACTTAAACACTGGGCAGAGTAATTGTATCTTGTGGTGCACATGTGTATCTACAACACGTGTATCACAAGTGTCAAGATAGGGATTCCAAAAAAGTGTGATGTGACACTTAAGATGTCTCGTGAGATCGATCAAGGTTGATACGAGATATTTTGGGGATAAATTATCAATTTGGTAGAGAAACGCCGGGAACTTTAAAAAAATTAGGGAATCCTTGCTTCAGATCAGTGTTTCTCGACTTTTGTTCCCCTTTGCGGAGACTTTTAAAAAAATATCCATGCTCTAGATCAGAGGTTCTTAAATACTTCTAGTCATGGATCCCAACCCGGAGATCTCTAGAAAATCTTGGTGTCTGCCATGGACTCCGCACCTTTAGTCGTGGATCGACCCCTGGAAATTGTGGCGTTTGCATTGAACTCTCATTTACAACAGTATAAAGAACAGACATTCATCAGCAAGAATGTTCTCGAACACAGAGGACATTCCGTGATGAACTGATAAACTCGATGCGATAGCACTGCCATCTGCTGACCTGCAAAAGAATCAAAAGAGCTAAAACAACGTTTGACGCACCTAACGAGAGATGACGCCATGGGTAAATTTTTTGTCAAATCGTAATAATATTACTGCTGCAGTCTACCAACGTTGCAGCGATGTTTTTGCATGTAAATTTAATTAAAACTTTACTTTTTACGTAATTTATTTATATATCTTCTTTTCAACTTAACATTTATTATCTTTTTTTTTTATAACACTGCTATTCGGCCGTGGATTCCTGAGGGCGTCCAGGCACCCCATTTGGGAACTGCCGCACTCAATGTATTCCCATATCATAGCAGGAATTTTCCAAAGTCTCAAATATTACCAAAACGATTAGCCACTATTATTCATTACTTTTTTTCCGCGTCTTCGGTTGATAAATGCTATAATAGATTCTAGACTGACCCATCTACCATGTAGCCTAGACCTTGCTCGCACCCTACGGTTTCTAAGTTTTCTTGGCTTTCTGGTTTTCGATATTTTCACATGGAAATGCCACCTACTCTTTCCAATGACTCGGTCTCCTTGAGACTACTCGACTTCTCCCGAAATTTCAGGGCACTCCTCGTACCTGGGCCTTCAATGCCTATTGGTCATATAATGTAATGTAATTGGTAATGTAATGAGGTAATATCACTTCGAAAACTTATGTAAATATTTATGAAGTCTATGGAGATGATCCTTCACGTGAATAACCATTTCAACGGGTTCTTGAGATTTTAAATCCTTGAATTTCAATCTATGATGGTAGGTCCCAATCAGGGTACCCCATGTCTGATCTTGAGAATAGGATGTATGTAAACAGTGTTAATGACAACGACAGCATTTTTATCTCAAATGCTCTTGAGATAACCATATTTTACTCGTGTATTGCAGCTGGGTGGCTCATTTGAGCATTTGTTGTACAGTTTTTGATAATAAAGATTCTTTATCCTGTATTTATTCGCCTTTACTATCCTTCCTTTACACCACGCAGGCGCCCTCTCGCCGCTGGCTTTCCGACCCCACATTATGTGGTGAAATTCGTTTGTTTTGGCGAGTTCTCTATCACCCCTTACATTTCTGATCGTTAGTTTCGTTACACCCTCTATATATCGTGTATATCTAAATGTACTTCGGCTCAGCAAAGAGTTTAGAGTGTCCCGGAAATAAGCATCGCAACAAATTTGAAGATTCAAAGCGGAATTCGGTGACTCAATTTTTTTTTTTTTGTACATACAAGTCGATTATTTAAATAGATATGAATCTGAGATTCGGCTTCGGGCTGTAGGTGATTACTCGGCAATAACAGCCAGCCTCGTAAAATTGAGAATTCAGACTTGCAAAGCCCCAACCATTCTCCAATCCATCCATCCCAATGAACGTAGAAGTTTGATATGGCAAGGGGTCCGACCCTCTTTAAACTTCACCCCTCCATCAAAAAGATAAAGAGTTTGCCCTAAGGAAGTTTCCTAAAAGATCTCTCTCTCTCACTGTCGTTTATCTTCTCCATCCGATGTCAAAAGCCCAAAGGCACTCATAGAAAACGAAAAGAGGAGGGAGAGAGAGAGAGAGAGAAGGACGACACAAACACACATTGTGAGAATCAGTGTTAATTAATGCAAAAATATTCAAAGCTTAATGAATGTAAATGAATTCCGAAGAGTTCCGCGAGATTCGTTCTTTGTGATTTCCGTGTTCGTACGAAAAGTTTATATGTTGGGCTTCATAACTAAATCTGCGCTGTTTGGATTACACTTTAGGTACATGCATCGTGGCATGCATGTGTTTCGATGTGTGTGTGTGGTGTGTGTGTGTGTGTGTGCGCGCGACGAAATTGCACATTATAATTGCTCACTAGTTGAATGCATTCAATTTTTTTTTTGGAAGCGATTTTAAGTTTTGTCAATGTGACATTCAAAAAGATTGAAGCGTAAACAATATTTTTACCCCATGTGTGTAAATTGCCACTGAATTTACTTCTTCCTCTGAACGAAGGATGTGCAGGTTATTTTACCCGTATCCGTATTTTACGGGACATTCCCATAATTTTGACCGACCTGACTATATACGTATCTGTTTCGGTAAATGTGATAAAACCGGTTATTATGCATAATCGCCAAGCATTCTGGTAAGTTTGATAAATTTCCCTAAATTCATTTTTGCCGGTGATTATCGTACCTACAGAGGGACAGACTTGGTTGAGGGGTGCAGAGAAGAGCGACGCGTGCTCTTGTTGGTATACAAGGCTTGAGAGAGACTTGATTTCTTGAATATGTTTACATTGGGGGGAACGCAGGTGTCGGGGGGATATGATCGAAGTGTTCAAAATTTTAAATTAAAGGTTAGTATATTTTTATGTTATGTTGTTGTGGCCGACAAATTTTTTATTCCGTTTCGAGACAGTTTTAGTTTCGATTTTATGCGTGTCGAAATAAATTAGTTTTTTCAGCGTCATCTA
This sequence comes from Pholcus phalangioides, assembly GCF_987345545.1. Taxonomy (NCBI): domain Eukaryota; kingdom Metazoa; phylum Arthropoda; class Arachnida; order Araneae; family Pholcidae; genus Pholcus; species Pholcus phalangioides. Next base: position 31,904,423 of record NW_028301616.1, read on the forward strand.
TCGTTGAATTTAGACTAATGGTCTATACTGAGAGACATGTATTATTCAATAAATTTTTCTTTAGACCTGCTGGAAGGACTTCGCAGTCCCTTGAGGTCACAAAGTATTTGTTTATATTATACATATATGTGTGTGCATTTGTGCATTATATCTCTGTATGTTTCCATATGTTTCTGAATTTGTATAATAAGTATAATAAGTAAAATATATGGCAATATCACACATTTGTTGAATTCGGCGTTTTAATCCATTGAGATTTGCAGTAGCGCTTCATTTCATGCCATTGGCAATTTTTCAGCGATAACTGGCAACTTTACTTACCTTGGACAACTTTTTTTTTGTGATAATTTGTGTTGGTGTGTCCCATACTTCACCTTTTACATTCAAAGAAATATGGTCAGATAGGCGTATATCGTGTTTGTTTAGTGATACGTAATCTACTGGAACATTTTTCGCGAGCCGGATGGGAACCCTTGATTAGCCGGAGGTTGTTTTGCAAGCCGGAGGCTGTTGTATGTCTCATATAGCTCGCGAGCCAAATGCAGTCATCGGAGTCATCTGTTGTGACCTGAGACTTCAAACCTGATTTTGTAAAAATGTACTTTGCAGAAGATTTGCAGATCACATAAGAGTGACCCGCGAACATTTCTAGATCACTTAGGCGACTTCGGCACAGTTCTAGAGCACTTAAGTAAGCCACGGCACAGTATCAGGACATTTAAGCATCCCCCGCACATTTCTAGATCAGTGACCCGTGCCACATTTCCAGAGCGCTTAAATGGCCCACGGCACAGTATCAGGACACTTAAGCATCCCGCGCACATTTCTAAATCACTTAACTCACTCTTGGCACGTCTAGATTGCCTAAGTGACCCGCGGAATATTTGCAGATTACTAGAGTGACCCGCGGTACATTTACGGATCACTCAAGTGGCCGGTAACACGTTTTCATACCAAAATGGCTCGGACTCTGCTAAAAGTTGAACACCTTTGATATAGCTAAATATACAGCTCTATCTTAAAATGGCGTCAGTCAATCGAAAAATATAACCCGGCCCCAATTACCGGAATGGGGGCGGGGGGAATTAAAGAAATTTATAATCATACCAATTCGCAGGTCACGTGCAATTCCAAACTTTATCATGTCAACCAATGTGATCCCACATCCATTACCACAGCTTCAGAAAACCAAATCTCTAAACCGAGAAACCGTCATGACGAATTACAACGCCATGAGTAAAAATCACGTTCTTATTAACGAAATTCGTTAAAACAACTTCTTTTTTTTTGCCAATAATAAATGTAGAAAAATGTAGAAAATAATAATGAGTAAAGTCGGTTTTTAGCTGATGGTCCCGTAAGAAAAAAATAAATTCCTGCCCTAACATTTGACCCCTGAAAATACAGGGTGGGGTCCGAACGGGTCTTCTTTTAGTATTTTCTAGAGATCTAGTCGTTCTTCTCTCTCTCTTGGGGTAATTTTTTTCTTCTTCTTCTTCTTCTAAAAAAAAAGACTTCGTTCCGCAATTTTTTTCAGTTTTCACGGATTTCAGAGAATAAAAGAGAAGGTTATCGGAAGGGGGGAGGGGGGAAGAGTTTGATTAAAAGTGAACCCCAATAGCCGGGCGACAAGCGTGAAGATCGGTATTTCGATAAAGCATTTCTTGGAGTTCACACTAGACAGGTTTAAACGTCACGAGAAAAAAGAAAACAAAAATTCACCGTATATGTATATAGGGATTATCTTGGAGAGGACATTTTTGTGACGTGTCATTCGATATCCTCTTCCGCACGAAAAAGTTCTAGAATTTGAACCTTTGCAACATCACAAAAGAATAAAGAACTCTGGTTATAAGAAATAACAGTAAAATCTACCTCGAGGGTCACCTATTTTTTAAAGCTGGTCCGAAGTTTTTCCCCTCTATAAAAGTGTCTGCGGTACCCGGCTTCGTCTCCTTTTAGGCTGATCGCCCACTGGAAGCGACAACACGCGGCAAGAAACGCGTACGCGACAAAGACTCTAGATCAGTGATTCCCGACGTGGGCGTTAGCGTCGCCCCCTGGCGGGGGGGGGGGGGGAGATGGAATGTTCCGGAGGGGGCGGTAGAAGCTACAGGTATAACATAGGATCCAATGGGCTAGATTGTGATGGGGCGCGATGGGAGAAAAAAAATATTTCTGAAGAAAGGGTCGATGGGACAAGAGAGGTTAGGGAACTATGATGGGACGATAGAACGGTCCAGGGGGGGGGGGCGTAGAAGCAGCTAGTATAACATAGCATCCTATGGATTAGATTGCGTTGGGGGGCGATGGGAGAAAAAACGCTGGGAAACTATGATCTAGAGCAGTGATTCCCAACGTGGGCGTTAACGCCCCCTGGGGGGGCGGTAGAACTAAGGGTATACCATAGGATCCTATGGGTTGGTTTGCGTTGGGGGGCGGCCGGAGAAAAAACTTTCTGAAGAAGGGGGCGATGGGACAAAAAAGGTTGGGAAACTATGATCTAGAGCATGGTCTCCCAAACTTTTTGTTCCATCGCCCCCTTCTTCAGAAATGCTTTCCTCTCATCGCCACCCAACTTAAGTAAGCCCATAGGATACTATGTTGAATAAGTAGATTCTATCACCCCCTTGGATCATTCCATCGCCCACCAGGGGGCGATATTGCCCACTTTGGGAAACACTGATCTAGAGCATCAATCGTGATCCCCAACGCAATCCAACCCATAGGATCCTATATATACCCATAGCTTCTACTGCCGCCCCCCCCCGGAACTTTCCATCGTCCACGTTGGGAATCACTGATCTAGAGCATAGTTATACCCGTAGCTTCTCCCAACCCCCCCCCCCCCCCCCGGAACACTCCATCGCCAATCAGGGGGGCGTTAACTCCCACGTTGGGAACCACTGCTCTAGATCAAGAGTGCTCAACTTCTTGGAGAGGGTGGGTCACTTCATTGATTTGAAAAAGTGTCGCGGGCCACATTAATTGATCTGTAATGCACAGCGGATTGCTTGAATGATCCGTAAATGTGCCGCGGGACGCTTAAGTGCTACGGAATTGTGCCGCTGGTCACTCCAGTGATCTATAAATATGCTGTGGGTCACTTTAGTGCTCGGGGAGTGTGACGCGAGCTATTCAATTCATGTGGAAATGTGTCGTGGACCGATTGAGTGATCTGTAACTGTGCCGCCGGTCACTTAAGTAATCTGTAAATGTGCCGCGGATTACTTAAGTGATCTGTAACTGTGTCGCGAACCACTCGAACGATCTATAAATGTGCCATAGGTCACTTAAGTGATCAGGAAATTCACCGTAGTCACTCGAGTGATCTAAAATTGTCTCGCGGGTCACTCAAGTAAGTGTGTGCGTGCGCGCGCGCGTGTGTGTGTGTGTGATTTATTCATTTATTTAAAATACAAAGCTACAGGTTTAAACCCAATTACAGCTTGCAGTGAAAATAAAAATTAGCACAGAATAGAAAAAACGACATGATAAAGTACAAAAAACAAACAAAATTATCAAAAATTACGCAAAAGACAAACAAAATTATCAAAAATTACGCAAAATACAAACAAAATTATCAAAAATTACGCAAAATACAAAAATTTTACACAAAGATATACACAACGCAATCGCAGCAAAAATCTTCTAAAGTCAGTAACAGACGAATGAAAAATATCCAGGCAGCGCGTTATAGAATTCGGAATTATTTATTTCACTATAATTCCCTTTTTTTTAAATTCTATTTTTAATTGGGAAATTTTTTTATTATTTTCTTAATTTTGAAATTATTTCTTCCACCAATTTTGAAAGAGAAAGAACAGCCTAAACAAGGAAAAAGAGGTCCGTCCCGTCAGTTTATGCTATTTTTTTCCACGAACTTTTCTCCGATTTTTTTATTTCAAATACCTCTGTGAATATTCCACTTAGAAACGTGGAATTTTTTCCATTGGCCTCACGAGAGACAGGGCAAAAACTTTGTAATTGGATTTTTTTGAGACATGACAGTGTCAGAATAAAAAAGTTAAAATTTTTATTTTAATAACTGTACAATCTTGCAACATGAATGACGTATTTGGACGGTCTACACGTTATTTGGATACTTTTTCTAATTGAAAGATACCTCTAGGATCAACGGTTCGTCTGGAAAATGTGGCAAGAGGAATTAAACTATCGCCTATAAAAAAAAACATATACCTACTGAACGACATTTCCTCCTCTCAAAATTTATGAAATCAGGGGACCCCAAAAGCTTTTGGGCCCTTGATTAATGTACAAGATGCAGAGCGTAACGTGTGAGACTTGAAAGAATTTCGCGCGTTATGTTTTTAAATATCTATCGCAGAATAGCTCTACGGCTGGGATTACACTATAAAAGTTTCATAAAAGTTCATTGATAAAACTTGAAAAATGCAACCAATAAGGGCATCAGTTGCATTTGCTCGAATGTAACCTATGGGCTTTATTGGTTGGATTTTTTTGTTATTATTAATATATAAAAGGGATTTTATCAAACTTTTATAGTGTAATACCGGCATTAGTGGCCTAAGGGCATTATCGTCAGTACATGAGATCCTATATTATACCTCAGGGATTCTTACGCCCTCATTGAACCATTCAGTCACTATCCCCACGGGGGCAAAATCGCCCGCTTTGAGAGAAACTGGCCATTACGATTGCCTAAAATATTGGCTCAACTGTTGATGGCTGAATATCATATCTATAGTAAACATCATATCCATCGTTTGAAGACTCGTATGAATATGTTAGTTTGTAATAACCCCTCGAAATTCTAATTTGTTATTTTAGCCTTTTTTCTCTTTAAAGAAAATTTTTTGAGAATAAGCTTCTTATATATATACACAAATGTTTTAATCTAAATACATACTACATTCAGAAATTTCCCCCGAAAATACCCAAAAAAAAAAATTTCTCCAAACATTCCGGTCTTTTTCCACCAACTGCTATTCTTTATATATATGTATATACACTGTAATTTATTATTGTATAATGTATATATATATTAGTAATTTATTTCTCTCTTGTTTTACTGTTTTTTGATCGTGATTTTTTTTTGACTTCGTCATCGTACCATGCACTGGATGGAAAAGGTGATAGGGAGCAGTTTAATATTCGTATCATCGTGGTATACATTTCATATGCTAATTATTCCTTTGAAGGCGAGAAAAATCGCCTCATATCATGAAATTCATATCTCATAAACTCAGGAGAAAAAAAAGCAAAAATGAAAAGTCAATAATAAAAGACCATTCGAAACTAATTCTTAGAATCTGTGAAAATTATCGGAGGGAATATTTTTCATGAACTTTAAGAATGCTCTCGATTGCTTATCTTAGAAAGACATCCCACCCCCAAAACATGTAAATGTAATATTATCATTAATATGTATTTGGAATAAATTCAACAAAATTCACGATTCAGGAATGACAGAGCAAGGGATTCGTACGAGAGAAAAAGCAATGCAAAATGGACGATACCAGGGAAAGCAGAGGTGCACAACCTCCGGCCTGAGGGCCAAATGGGACCCGACAAGGGCTTCTATCCGGCCCACTAAAGTCGTTTCGGTAGAGAAGTATCAATAAACACAACACGACAAATACCTAGGCTGACCATATTTCCTTCATAAAAAAATATAGGACATCACTAAAAAAAGTCAAATGCAAGTAATGTTACCCGTTACAGCCAAAAAAAAATTATCAAAGGCAAGTGAAGCTGCCAGTTACAACCAAAGCAAATTATAAAAGCCAAGTAAAGTCACCTGTCTTCGCGGAAAATTATGGATACTGTAAGTCAAAATTTAATTCACCAAAAAGACATATAGACCCTGTGTGTGACAAATATATGAGGCGAATATATATATATAATTTTGATACAGTTACAACATTATCATTGCATAATTTATAAGTCATTAAATCATTAATCCCTGATATTTCAAAAATTCAACCAAGCGTTGTTGAAAATGGAGGGGAAACGGGACATTTTATAGAAAAAAAGTTTGGGACGGCCAAAAAATTACGGGAATGTTCAGCATATGGTCACTCTTTATATACGCATTTCTGGTACGAGTGACCGAAATACCGCATATCTGGCCCGCGGAACTGAAAAAAGTTGTGCACCTCAGCTGTAAACCAACACAATTACGCATGGCACATCAAAATCCACGCAATAGACAACGGCTCTGAAAAAGCTGAAAATCTACCGTGTGCGTGAGTAACAATTCTCGACATTCACCTATGGCAGCCGTCTCAACATGGGCGACCGGGAAAAGTGATACTCTACCTCTCATCCCTATCAAGGTAAAACCACCAGTCAACCAAGTAAGACAGCATCCTCAGGCTAAATCAGCTGTACCAGATTACGAATTCACAAACTTAATATCTAAAATTTAACTATAAATGTTATTACCATGGAGCTCTCAGAAAGACTCATGTATTGAGACAGCTCAGATTCTAGAGCCGTGGTTTCCAACGTGGGGGCCCACGCCCCACAGGAATACTGGAAGAAATATAATAACTAAAAGGGACAATTTCGTTTTAAATAGGAGCAATCAGAATTAATTAAAATTCATATTTGATGAAAAATTAATTTTAGAATTAATGAAATTATATCCAATCCAAAATAACTTCAAAATTAATGAAAACTCATATTCAATGAAAAAATAATTTCAGAATTAACAAAAATCAAAACCAGTGAAGATAATTTCATAATTAATGAAAATCGAATCTAATGAAAATAATTTCAGAATTAATAAAAATTCATAGTTAATGAAAAAATAATCTCAAAATAAATGAAATTCATATCCAATGAAATAATTCGAGAATTAATGAAAATTCATATTTGATAAGAAAAAAATTTAAGGTTGAATGAAAATTTTTTTGGATGAAAAATGAATCTCAGAATAGATGAAATTCTCCAAAAATGCAGGGCTCACTGTTTGAATCGTTGGCCTGGGCACTGTTGGGCTCACCTATTAAGACGCCATTGCGTGAATCGAGATACCACAGTATGTCTTGTTTTCATGGATTTTTGTTTTGGCCCGCAATGTCTGAAAAGTTGAAAACTCTTGATTTACACGAATTTGATAGTCTTTTAGGCTTCCTCCACATAAGATAGGAGTTCCCTTTTTGAATAATAATAAGAACTATATGTCACCGAAAAAGAGACGGGCGTACGAAGGACCAGCATGCAACACCAGATACACCAGCTGGTGACTGGTATTGGTTTTGGGGGCACACAGGTTAATTTCAGGTTTGAGGGGGGGAAAGTCCCACAGAATCTTTTCAAGAAAATTTTATGCCTTTTTAATCTTCAAAAGGCATTTTAAATTCACACAAGTTCATCGAAATAACATTTAAAGGTTTTTTTTATTTTTGATGTTTCAGTTTGTTTTACTTTTTTTTCAATTTTTGATCATCTTTGGGGGGCTGCCGGCCTCGTATCCCCCCCCCCCACACACACACGTGTGTGTCTTCTTAAAATCCGGGCATCAAGGATAAAGGTTTCACAAGATGCTTAAGTAGGACAAGATGAAAAAAAGGTTGTTAACCCGGTTCGAAACGATAGTGTTCATTGGAAAAGGCTAGAGTGGAAAACTTTAAAAAGAAAATATGCGTCTGGTCCCACATCATCCAGCATATGAAAGTCAGTGAGCAGCAAATCGATTTGGAAGACAAGATCAACATCGCATCTAATATTAAGATCTATGCAGACGAATCGCGCGAAGCCATCTATAGGAACGGGTGCAGTTCACACGTAATATTTCCCATATTGTATTGTAACTTTGCAATTCCACACTAGCTAGGCCAACACCTCCTATAGGTCAGATATTATTTATAGGGGATGTTGACAAGGCCCAGGCTTCGTTACAAACAGGTAATTTAAGACATTGCCGCATAATTCTTCATTATATTGTTCTCTGAGAACGATTTTTCAAGATGTCCCGTTTTTACTAAGGGGTCATTCAAGTATGACGTCAGCATCGAGGGGGGGGGGGGGGTTTCGGATTTGCTGACTTTTGATGACAATGGGGGGGGGTCAATGTTTTGCTGACTTTTGTTGCGGGGTGGGGGTCAAAAATGGCTAAAAATCTGCTTACGTAATACTTGAATGGCCCTAAGCAATTCGCATCATTCCCGGTTTTTATCGCGATTTGTCCCTATTTCTCGGTAGTATGATCTGGTCACCCTAACTGTATACAGGCTGTCCTGTTAGTGCTAATTCGGCCTCTATCTCATCAACCGTTCGTCGTAGAGTTATGATACTAATTTAAAAAATGCTCAAAATGTGTTCAGAAATCACTCTATACCACTTTGTACGTCTCCCCCCGTCTCCTCTACCTTTAAATTAAAAGTTGTTGCCTGTTTTCACTGAGGCCAAAAAAAAATTCCATGTTTCTAACTGTAATACTTGCTGAGATATTTGAATTCATAAATCGAAGAAAAGTTCAGAAAGAACAGCATGGGTGAGGGGAAGAAGCGTTAGTTTATGCTGTTCTTTCCCAAATTTTATCCGATTTTTTGAATTCCAATATTTCAGCGAATATTGAGCTTAGAAACATGGGAATTTTTTTGTTGGTAAAACATTTTCTCATGTGTTTCCACTTTGGAAACTAGAACACATTAGGAGCATTTTTTGAATTATTAGAACCAATACGAAGGACGGTTGATGAGATGAAGGTCGAATTCGGACTTACAGGACACCCTGTATAATACTTTTGCACTGTACTTGTCTGCATTAAAATCTTTGTTTCTCTCCTATCGCACTGAAATCATTAAGGGGGTTGGAACACGCAAATGTTCTAAAAAACACATTTTCTCAAATTTTTAATTTTTCAAATACATACACTTTTCTGAGTTTGTGTTTGAGCTTTTGTTCTGTATGCACTCAAAGTATTTATAGTATATTTTAATATAAACTGCTGGCAGGCCTTATATATATATATATATGCTTATTTTCTCTATTAAAATGTTATTTTTTTTCACAACTGAGTTTTTAACAGAAAAACCACATTTTTTTCGAACACCACTTGTTCAAATATCTTGAAACTTTGCGTGTCTTTCAACACTAAAGTGCTACACATTTTAAAGAGAGGATTTCTAATTAAAATTATTTAACGAAATTTTGTGGCACAAAGTAAGCGTAAATTTCAGTGAGTTTTGAGAAAGCTGCACGTTTTTGAAGTTAAAATTCAAGAAAAAATAAAACCAGCAATTTAAATTCACTTGTTAAATTGTATAGAAATATCCATAGTATTTGAGGAAAAAATAAATTGTGTACCTAAAGTTAATAGAAAATTCTTAAATTAAAGTCTTAAAGTTTTTTCTCATAGGAAAACATGGGAAGCCAAAACCGTGCACTAATCCCCTTAAATAGACTAAACTAATGTTGATTTGATGTGTTGAAGGTCTTGGAAGTCATTGTAAAAATCAGAAGTTTTCCAAGAAGTTGTTTGGGAAATTTCGAAACCGCAGCGTGTGTGGTGTAGATGTTTTCCTATTCCACACTTGACTGTCCAGCCGTCTCTCGCGCAAGGATATATTTGTTACCACCATCATATGGTACTATTTAGGTGCAAACTTGAGTAGTAAAAATAACTCTCCATGCAGACAGATTCACTCAAAAACCGCTTTTATTTTTAACGGTAGCACGACAGGGATGATGTTGAAGAGACTCATTGTTCGACATATCTCTACGACATATACGCCACAGAGACTCTCTCTCTCTCTGAGAAAAAGTAGGGGCAAGGAATAGGAAGAAAAAAATGTCTCAAGCGGCTGTCTTCACTGAAGTAAATCTTCCAGTCCCTCAACAAGTCCTTGCCAGAAATTTTCCAGAACATACCCTCCACTCAACGCGAATTTTTTTTCCTTCATCCATTTGCAAACAGTAAAAGCACAGAGAGAGAGAGAGAGAGAGACGTTTAGACTATACTAGAAGTCCTCCCTTTTTATTTTCAAGTTAAGACACCTTTGGAGCTATGGTCCGATGCCACGCTGTAACCTAAGACGTCAAATCGAGAGAAAAAAATCTGTCTCTTTTTTAGTGGAAGTGAAAAGAAAACATGAGAGAGAGAGAGAGAAGGACGGGATTACCTCTGCTGGTCTTCCAAGAACACAAACCTATTTATGAAGACACTTTTATACCGAAATAGAAAATACCCTGATTATGATCAACCGTTCGTACCACAATGGCGGGCTGAAAAAAAAAACCCCCCGACGACAAATTCATCCGTCAATGACGACAGCATCTCAGGAATTCACCTCAGATAGGCCGCACGTACCGTGTTCACTCTGTCATCTATTGAATTCATTCTTAAATCTTTTGCGCGACTATATTTCCCTGTAATTCTGACCTCCTCTAATTTCCCAACAGTAGTGCTCTCGTAAAATAAGTACTTCTTGTAATCAGCTCGTGATACATTGGTAAATGCTAAAATGCACAGCATGGCACTGAATTCTCCACCTACTACTACTACTCAGGACTTACAGCAAGGGCTGTTTCATCCCTTTGAAATCGCGCTTGCCACCTTGGCTCAGTGGGCGTGGTCTCGGAGTGACTGCGTGACGCCACTGCTCAAACCTTTTTTTCAGCTGCTTTTTCGTGTGGTATTTTTATAATCTGTGAGCTAAGAAATGGATTAAATCTAAGAAATAGTTGGTAGTAATAACATAACTTCAAATATTAAAATTATAATTATTTTAGGATTTATATATATATATATATATATATATATATTATATTTGTGTGCTTCCCGTATATTTATGTTGCAGTTGCAGCATTGGTAATAACGAAGTCCAAGGCTTCTATAAAAACTACACTTAATTCAAATGAAAACATAAAAATTATCAAAATTATTAGAAGGTTCAAAAGATAATTGAAATTATCTGTTCCGAATTAATCACGTATTAAAATGAGTTCGTGATACTAGCGTACGTGATTCAACTGAAATGGACAGAGAAAAATATTCTTAGTGGAAGTTACCTCATAAGAAAATGCAAACATTTCTCATTTTAAGTGCTTAAAGGTTGGACGAAGCAAACCAATGCCAATAATTGAAAAGATAATTTTGAAAAGAATTCAGTAAAATGGGCGATACAGCGATTGCCAACTATCGTAATTAACAAAGCGGGCGCACTTGGTCCTGTTCAAGCAATGACCTCACGCGTGACGCCAGCCTGTACCGGCTCCGGCGTGTCATGAAAAACCCCCTATTATATAGCTAAGACTGCTACTTAACCCCACATGCACCTCGTGCAAATTTCTCTGCGGAATTTCTAACGAATCGGTACATGCCGGAATGTGTGTTCCGATTGTAAGTGTGGCCCCTAATGTATTTATGTTGCCAAAGTTGTGCTTGTTTCGTGTTCTTGCTGGTGCTGCCACCCGTCTTCTATATTTTGAAATGAAGATGGTAAATGCTTGAATTTCCATGCTATGTAAAGCATGGTCTAGTAGGTTTATCTCCTCTCTGCGGTGAGACCTTTTTGGATTCTTCACCTACGAAGTCATCATATAGACGTCTTGCAGGCTGAAAATTTGAACATCTACCATCTTCACTTGAAACTTGAAAATTAGGAAGACAGATTGCATCACCAGCAAGAACACGAAACAAGCATAACTCCGACAACATGAATACCTTGGGGACACACACACACACACGTTCCTTAACGTACCAATTCGTTAGCAATTCCGCAGAGGAATGCGTACGAGGTGCATGAACAGTTAAGTAAGTAAGGCTGAGGTTAATCTCTCCGCAGAAAGCAGGCAGACCTTTTCAACAAGATACTTACATAACATGAAAAATCACTTCATAATATGGAAGACACATGGCAGCAAAAGTAGAACAGCGAAACAAGTATATTATATATAACTCTGACACCATAAATACTTTAGGGCCACTCATATACGCACAATACTGTTTTCATTTCTACTTCCAGTGTGCAGGGCCACAACTAGAAACGAAAATTTATTGTCACCCATACCGAAACCCATTTTGGGACCCTCCTCCTTCTCGTGGTTTTTAATAGAAAAGATCAAACTCAACCTTTCCTGGTCTGGCACAACTCTGGGCACCAGTCTCCTCTGCCAGCATGTGCCAATTCGTTAGAAATTTCCCAGAGGAATGTTTACGAGCTGCATGTACGTTGCAAAACAGACGTAAAAAATGCCTTCGTCTGGCTGGCGATCTTAGCTGAGAATTAGATCATGAGCATCTTTAAAAAGAATTTAGAGCTTATTTTTTTGGTCAAGTTTTATTATCACGGTAGCAGTGAGAAATGCACTTGGAAATATCCTTCGAATCACTAAGCTACGCTTCCTCAAGTTACCGGCATCTTAGAGAAGTGACTAGTCAAACAGCTCGAAAACCAGTTGGAGATATTTTTATTATAATTTCCTGTTTTTATTTCTTAAGATGCCCGTTTACGACATGAATGCAAACAAACACACCATGTGTAAATACGTATATTTCATTCAATTAACAAAAAAATGAGACACAGCGCGCGAACCTTGCGTATATGCAACATGATAGGTTTTTTGAATTGATGGACACGCATCGTCCTCATCGTGACAAATAGCCTTGAGCTTGATTATCAATGGATGATGAGGAAAGCAATGTATGATGTATATCCCAAGGGAGTCTTTTTCTCTCTCTCATACCGGCTCAAGATAAATTCTGCTAATGGCACGGAGTGAATTCACGGTCTATCTTTAGGAAACATCAAGTTTATATAGTTGGAAATTATTCAGCGTGTTGTTGTTGCTGTTTTTGCAAATATACAGGGTGTAAATTCAAATCCGTTACAGCTCAGATAACTCGAAAACCGTTGGTTTCAGAAACGTACTTTTTCAATTAAGAAAATTATTTAAATAACGTAGCCATTTTACAAATGCCATACATTTCATTAGGGGCTGTAATATGCCGAAATGCAAAATATATTTTTTTAAATGGCTCCTCTGTTCTTTTCCAATTGAAAAGTTGTTGCCTTGTCTAAACCAAAGGTGAGTGCGGTACCTACAAGAGAGTGCAGGCCACTTCACTGATTGAAAAACGTGTCGCGGTCAACTTAATTAAGGGATATACTACTCCACCAAACACCAACTCTGGCCATATTGCTATATTGCAATTTACTGCCATTAATGAGTTGGGTTGGAAATGAACACTCCATCTATCGGCGGTTACCTCAAGCTCGTTAGGGGAAAATATATTATTCATACCCTTCCCCGGGTTGAACTTGAGACCGTGACGGCAGGGATCACGGCGGCAGATGTGCATCTTACTACCACGCCACTCGGGCGCTCAATTAAACGATCTGAAACATCGCCGCAGGTTACTTAAGTGATCTATAAATGCGACACGGGACGCTGGAGCTATATAAAACCGTACCGTTGACCACTTAGGGGAATCCATAAATGTGCTGTAGGGCACTTAAAGCGATCTGTAAATGTGCTGTAGGGCACTTAAAGCGATCTGTAAATGTGCCACGGTCATTTAAGTGATCTATGACTGTGGGGCACTGAAATGATATGAAACTGAACCGCATGGGTCAATTAAGAAGTGCTCTGGAACTGCGTCACAGGTTTCTCAAGTGATTGGGGGGGGGGCTGCTTCGCGGGTCAGTTAAGTGATCCGGAAATAAGCCGCTTAGTTCGTTTTTACAAAATTAGGTTTGAGGTAGCGGGACACATCAGTTGACTACTACTGGCAAAGCTGGTTAAAGAGTACTCTTCAACCACCTTTTCCCTAGGGCCACATTTCACCAGCGGATCAGGAGTTGAACACGCATGCTCTATACTGTGTGAGTCGGGAAAAAAGCTCCATTTAAATGCAATATTAGCTGAGATATTCTCTATTGAAAATTGAGGGGGGCATCTCAGAATTTAGAAAAAATTTTAAAAACTGCAATTTCGAAGAATCTTTTGTGATATCCTGCTGAATATAAAGATTTTTATGCCGAGATTCCCGTCCATCGCAGCACAGCGGCTTTTAAAGAAGGCCTGGCAGGTTTTCAGTTCTCAAGTTCAGTGTTTCTATCGTCTTTAGGAGGGCGATGATATATTCCAAAGGGAGAGGCGGTAGAACCTATGGGTGTTATATAGCATTTTATGGGACGGCAAAACTTGGGGGCGATGAGAGAAAACTTTTCAGAATGAGGGTGATAAAAGAAAAAGAGGGAAAACAGGCTCTATATATAGAGTTTGTCCCTTTTTATATGTAGTTGTTTCCCTCGGTTTCAGCGATTTCGAATTAAAATATCTCAGCTAATATTGCTTTCAAGTAGATGGAATATTTTGTTGTTGGGCTCAGAAGACACAGGGCAACAACTTTTTAATTGCGACCCACCCTCTAAGCCATATGATGATAAATCGCATAAAGGCCTTTGGCCCCGCGAACCAAATATGGCCCTAGGGGTTATATGATCCGGCCTGCCCTCCTCAAACCTAATTTTGTGAAAATGAACTAGGCGGCACATTTACAGATCGCTTAAGTGTCCCGCGGTACAATTCTAGAGCATTCAAGCGGCCCGTGGCACATTTTCAGATCACTCAAACGACCCGGGAAACAGTTCCAGAACGCATAAGCGATCCGTGACACATTTAGAGTGGCATGTGACGTAGTTTTAGATTACTTAAGTGACCGCCAGTGCGGTTCTACATCACTCAAGTTACCCGCGACACATTCTCAGATTATTTAAGTGATCCGCGGCATATAATTACGGATCACATTCGTGGCATAGTTCCAGAGCACTTGAGCGGCCCGGACACTTGGATCCGTGACACATTTAGAGATCACTAAAGTGGTTCTGTAGGGCACTTATCAATGGGGGGGGGGGGGTGTTACTTCAAGTGCCCACAAACTATCGGAAGGTTTTTCTCGTTTTTGGCGCACCGAGTAAGATGCCATTAAAAATATTTCATACTTTCATAAAGGGTGGTTGATGACGTAAGCATTATCCAAACCCCTCCCCCCTTTGTCATCAAAAGTCAGCAAATCGGAAACCCCCTCCTCCATCGATGATGACGTAATACTTGAAGGAAACTTAGAGCAGTGTTTCTCAACCGCCGGGAAGCGGCCCGGTACCGGGCTCTGACTTCAGTCAAACCGGGCCGTGAATAGCTCACCGATTCATTTTTACCCATTTATATCCCCATTGGGCGTACGCAAGACCGGGCCTTCCACTCACATAAAAGAAATCAACCGGGCCGTGGGCTTCCAAAGATTGAGAACCACTGCCTTAGAGGAGGACAGCAGAACCGTAAAAAAACGCAAATTTTATATCTCGGTACATATACAGGGTGTACAGGAAAAATATTCTCGAATAACTCGCGAAACGTTCATCCTAGAGGCATACTTCCAATTAGAAAAAAATACCCAAATAACGTGTTGACCTCAAATACGTCGTTCGTATTGCAGGGCTTTGTACAGTTATTAGAATTAGAAAATTAACTGTAGTATTTATTTTGTCACCTGTGCTAAAAATACTAATTTGAAAGTTGTTGCCTTGCCTCTCTTGAACCCAACAAAAATAATTCCATGTCCTTAAGTGCAATATTCGCTGACATATTAGAATTCAAAAACTAGAGAAAAGTTGGAGGAAACCAGCATAAATGATAGGAAAAAAGCATTTTCCGTCAGTTTCTGCTGTATGAATAATGAATGAGATGTCTTTAAAAATGGGCACGCTATTTACATATTTTTCTTATTGAAAGTACGTTTCTCTCTAATCAACGATTCGCGAATCATTTGAGCTGAAACGAATATAATTTTCCACTCGGTGTTGTATATGTACAGAAATAGCACAAAAAATCACCAAACAAGTCAAGCCATAACCTTATTTGACAGTCGTTAGGAATTCGCTCTGGTGAACTTCATTCATTAACCCTTATAAAAAAAATTAGAACTAATATTGACCATTGTAGGTTAGAACACAGTGATTCTCAATCTGGGGTCACATGGTCCGCTCGCGGTATTGAGATATTCTAATTGGGGGGCCGCGAATGGAAATCAGATGGAAAGGGAACCATGACAATTGATGAAAGGAGTCACACAGAGCTATGAAGAAATAAAGCTTTACAATGAAATAAGGTAGGCAAAAATGTGACTACATTCAGAAGCCATCAAAGCTATTCATATAACCAAGGCCATCCTAGCCCATGCGGACAAGGCCTAGGGTCTCATGTCTAAAAGGGGTTTACACAACACCTCCAAAAGAAAAGGGACATTGTCTTCTTTAGGGAGTGTTGGCTATTAGCCTACATGATGAAATCTGGTGCGATGATTTTCCAGTGTCAGAATGTAAATAGCTATTACTTCCAGCTACGTATAGGACTTCTCTTCCTATCACTCTTCTCGAGGACCCATGATGGTGAGACGGGGCTCAGTCGATTGCCCTCAAAATGTAAGGGTTGGGGCTTTCATTGTGCTCCTCCCAATACGTCAATTACTCTCAGAATAAATTAAAGGTTTACTTGTAATTCTTAAAAATTGGGGTGAGGGTGAACGGCCTGTCATCCTGACCAACAGGTGCAGGCAATTGACCTAC
The DNA here is from genome assembly GCF_987345545.1 of Pholcus phalangioides. NCBI lineage: Eukaryota > Metazoa > Arthropoda > Arachnida > Araneae > Pholcidae > Pholcus > Pholcus phalangioides. Next base: position 31,920,988 of record NW_028301616.1, read on the forward strand.
ACCCGTTGAGATGGCCATATCCACAAGAAGGACGCTCAACGAAATCTGGCCCAGAGTAGGCACGGAACCATGGTGGTGTGTCGGGAGAGCCAATTTGTTATATAGGTTCGTTGTATGACCCCGTATTCTACACTTTCGACATTCAAGGACCGGACATCTCCCACTTCCCATCTCAGAGAGACATCAGAGCTTTTCCGGGGATGGGTATATTCTACACAGACATATTATTTTTTCCACGTAGTTTGACTCGCAGGAGGAATGATGAACGGCTCGTCCCGCCTTTATTCTAGATACAGATACAGCCTGGCCCATGGTTCCAGAAATTGATTTTATTTACATAAAAAAAAATTTCACGTAATATATTTAGATTTATGACATGAATGTCGCTCTCCACTTGTTAATACAAGATATACGGAAGACTGGATGTTGTGAAGATATTTATTATTTTAGATGTTAAAGAGTTCTCCCGGTAGAGGCAGAGATGAGTTTTTTCCTTCCTTGAAAAATTAACATCTAAAATAATAAATATCTTCACAACATCCAGTCTTCCGTATATCTTGTATATTTAGATTTGACTAAATTCAGTTCAATAAGTAGTAAGGTTCTCGCTCCTGGGTTGAGAGTAGAGAGGGGTTCTGGATAAGACAGGGGGCCACGAGAAGAATATAGCCAAAAAATGGGTTAAAAAAAGGTTTAGAAACAATGGGTTAGATCTTAAATTCAAATGTCACGTCACAAGAAAAAAAAATTATAATGCATTTCCAACATATTGGTTGTTATAAGGTATTTTCTATTTTTAGAAACACGAAAAACAATATACATATTTTTAAAAGCAGAGAATAGCTGACCCAACACAATTTTCTCTCAATACTACAAAAATAATTCTTCCTCCGCGACTAATGGAGAATCTTGAAGAATTCAAAAGAATTCTAGATGTTATTCCAAGGAATAGAATCCCTTTATACTACAGAAATTATGAATTCAAAAATGTTGAAGTTTATGAATTCAGTTAAAAAAAGGGGAAAAAGCCTTCCGGGAAAATATTCAAATGAAACACCAAAAAAAAAAAACCACATAAAACTCCTCATATAATGTCTCCAAATTCCTTAAAATTACAGATTACATGTATAAAAATCCCCCTTGAAAGAATACAAGAATAAATGGCGAAGTAGTGGCCATTGCTTAGGGGGGGGAAAAGATGGCCCATTGGTCCGGAATGATTTAACATGGGAAGTAATTTGAAACGGAAATACAAGCGCAATTTGGTTTTTTTTTTTAGTTATAAATTACTTTCTTCCCCTCAAAACAGATGAAACAGAATCTCACTTTTCTTTAAACATTTTCCCTCTGATGATGATTCTTTTCTTTGAAGGAAAATTATCTTTTATATTCTAGGGGAAAAAAATGCTCTTTCTCATCATGGAGAAATATTTTCGCTATGGCCGGTTTTATAAAGGGATTAAAATGCTGGAAGGAAGCGGAAAAAACTAGATTCAAATGAAGTTCAAAAGAGAAAGGTCAAGAACGAGCTCCAATAATTCACATTGAGATATTTTTAAATAATTTGATAAATTCATATAAATTTTTACTTCCGTATTTTCTGTGTGAGTTAATGCTTTTAACGTCGATGTTCTTAAGCTTAAAATCAATTGGAGAGTGAAATTGAGTGATCCTTTTATTGGATTTATTTGACTCGAAAAGAGTCTTCATTATGATTTTTTTTTTTTTTCGAATGACTTGGAAATATTTTCTTAATAATTGGCTCCAAAAAATCCTGAAATATAAATGTATGATGATGTATGTGTTACGGTAAAATGTGATGAATTCGACTGTTATGCATAATAACCAGGTTTTTTTTTATGCATAATCGTCGACCATTTTAGTAAGTTGTGTAAATTTCTTTAAATTCATCACTTTTACTGGTGATTATGCATAGTAGCCCAGCGGCTTTGGTAAATTCAATAAGTAAAAAAAAAAGTATCTCTTTTACCGGCGATTATGAACCCAAGCGTGGCGTCGTTGGTGAACATGATAAATCGTACAATATGATATAGTATACATGATAATTCATGCAGTATTATATTCATCCGACTATATTCATCACACATACTAGACTCATTTGGAATTTTTTTTTCCCCCATATTTATCAGACTCATCAGTTGTACTGGGCAAGGGTCTTCAACGCATGGCCCGCGGCCCAAATTTGGCACTCGGAGCTTTTTCTTGTGGCCCGCCGATAATTTTCAGAAAATGGTTGAAAACATTGAAAAACGATTAACATTAGAATTAATGAAATAAATAATTTCGGAATTGATGAAAATTTAAAATTACTAAAAGAAATAATTTTTGAACTTTCGAAGCAAATAATTTTAGAGCTTTGGAAACAAATAATTTCATAATTTTTGAAAGAAGTAATTTCAGAATCAGTGAAAAAAAAAACAAATTAATGACAGAAATTATTTCACAATTAATAAAAGAGTAATTATTGAAAGAAATGAATTCACGATATATTGAGAAGGAAAATAATTTCAGAATTATAGCAATAAATAATTAAAGAATCACTTAAAATTAGATTAAAATTAATCTAATAGTTGATTCATTTAATCAGTAATTGATCAAAAAGTTTCTCAGAATTATTATTTTTTTTTTTTTTGGTGAAAAAAAAATTATATATATTTAAGAACTAATCTGGAAAGTGATAATTAATCAAATAAATAATTACAGAATATGAAAGTCTTCAATTTTTGTTGAAAAAGTTTACATTAAGAAAAACATAGAATTATTACAGATATCACAGGAATACTGGAAAATTATCGATACAAAAATATGAATATACAGGGTGGTTATAAATAAACTGAAACCGGACGTACGTAGCACCCATTCTGATGGAGGTATTTTGATTAAACTTGGTATATACAGGGTGGGCAAAAAGTCCGTAGAAACTTTAAAAATTCATAAAAACCAGAAAAATAACCAAAATAATAAACGGTTTGCAGGATTAGCATCGGTAGGTCACGGGAATTTTTTTAGGGCAGGGAAAAAAAATAACAAAAAAAACTGCTCGTAAGTGGCACTGACGTGCACAAGTCAAAGAAAAGATACGCAAATAACGAAAAGAATGCCTCCAAATCGTTTATTACAGCAGCATGTGTAACACGACCACCACCACAGGGAATAACACATTGCAGGCGAGTCACAAATCCAACGGAGAGTGCAGCAGGACCACATACACGGTTTACAATGGTAAACTGGTTGCGGATTAGGAGCGCAGTTCTTATAACCGTCTCATTTGCACATTTCCACCGAAGTCACTCGTACCAGCGCCATCTATCAGCTGTTTTTTAGTTTTTTTCTTTTCTTAAAAAAAATTCCCGCGACTTAATGATGCTACCCCTGCAAACTGTTTTTTTATTTCGGTTATTTTTCCAGTTTTTATTCATTTTTAAAGTTTCTAGGGACTTTTTGCCCACCCTGTACTATATATGAAGTATATAAGATATGTGGATTATGTAGGGAAGAAAAAAAATCATTAAAAGTACAATACGTCAATTTTCACATACAAGGTGGAAAAGTGGCTCCTTTACATTGCAAGTATCTTTTCCCATGGCCCAAATAACGCATACACCAAGTTTGAATGAAATACGTCCAACACAACAAGCGCTACATGAGTCGGAGCAGTATAATCAAACTGACCACTTTGTCACCCACTCGATCACTCATACAGTCAGGGTAGGAGAAATTTCCGGATCCCGTATCGCATAGTTCATTTGGGTAGCGGTAGAAAAATGTTAAGAACATCTTACAAACAGTATAACTAAGAAATGCGTGCTTAGCGTACAAAGCAATACGCACATCTCGCACTTTCTTCAAAGGATACGCAAGCCTACTAGGTATCTCACGAGGCACGCACGGCTTCTAAGCATTTTTAGGAACGAGTATGCACGCTTTTCCAGGGTTACGCAAACATCCTATGCATTTCATGTGGCACGCACGTCTTCTAAACATTTTTTAGAGACGAGTACACACTTTTTTCCACTAGGCAACGCAAATAGACTATGCATTTCACGAAACATTTCAGAGGGTAAAAAAGAAAAATTTATTAAAATAAAAGCGCTAATTACGAATACTGTTTTGGTAAAGCATGTCAAACTGCTAGAGATGAAGAAATTCGAAAAGATAAGTTATTCTAACTTAATCATATTTAATTATTGAATGAAAATACTTATAAATAAACTAGACGTGCATATTGTATTATGAAAACGGACGCATACATGACACTCGTGTAAATGAAACAAGTAATAAATAAAGTACTGCTGTATGAACAAGATTATTTCCTGTCAAAAAATGCAGTGTTTTTTTTACTGTTTTTCTCTTTTTTTGTGAGAAAATCATTCACATTTTACAAGCAGACAAATTAATCTGGTAAAGTCTATTGCTAAAAAAATGCTACTTCTTATATTTTTCTCATTCCCAAAAACTTTGACTTAAAAGAAGAAAACTTCGAGTTGAGGGAAAATTTTAACACTAAAATACGAAAAATGTTCTGGAATCGAGTGAAAACTTCAACGCCGGTATTACACTATAAAAGTTTGGTAAAAGTCCTTTTATAAAATTCGAAAAATGCAGCCAAAAAGATCACCGGTTGCATTTTCTAGAATGCAATCAATAACCTTATTGGTTAGATTTTTCAAGTTTTATAAAAGGGGTTTTATCGAACTTTTATAGTGTAATCCCGGCCTTAAACAGATATTCAAGCTATTGAATATAGAGTTCGAGTTATCACGAATTGACTGTACTTAACACCCTACTCATTTTCAAGCAGCACACGTCTTATAAGTATTTGTGTTGAAGAGTGTGCACGCTTTTCTAGAGGGGTTACACAAGCTTCATACGCATTTCCAAGGAGAAAACTGAAGCATGAAAACTTAGAAACCACTCATTAAAAAAAAAATGGAAGAAAATCTCTCGGAAAATTTTTTTTAATTTGGCATCGAATTCGAATATCTTAAAAAATTGATTATATCATACTTTTCACACACGTAAATAAATTTAATAATCACATTTCCTGAAGTGTTTCTGACAGCCAAACACACGGGAAACGAGCACCAAACACTAAAATTTAATCCGACAAAATTTCATGAGGCGTAAATAAATACTGCTAAAAATCGGATCAGGGCGGGCAGGATTACATGACACGATGAGCCTCCGGTCAATTAATTAAACTAATTAGATACGAGTGTATATTTTTTTCCCCGAATATTTTTATATTTAATTATCTTGTGGGTAAACGTTGTTGTTGTAGTATATAATTATTTTTATTTTCATTTCACCTGAACATAACCTCAGGAGATTTCGACGAAATTTCTGTTCGGTAATTAGATAAGCAACTGTGGGAAACAAAAAAAAAAGACACAAAATTTAGTTAATGAAATTGAATGCACTCTTTTCCGCAGAGAGCGTATTATTACCCTTTAAAAATAATAATAATAACAAAATAATAATTTTCACAGGAAGGACATATTGTCTTGGCTATTGGAAAAACAAAAATTACCCTAAATTATTTTAACGAAAATATCAACTGAAATATAAATTATTGTTGTAAATTATATCAAACGCGTTACAGTTATTAACGAACACAATTATAATACTCTGTGTATTTCTATTAACTATTCATTAAAAAAATTACATATTTATAACTATGTTATATAAATAATCCTTGTGTTTTCTGTAGAATGCTGGCGAAAATTAAAATTTTTTTGACGCTACACTAAATTTAATATTTATTTTAAATTGTTTTTAAATGTTTTCAAAAAATTAATACGACATTTAGATTTGATTTCTTATTATTTATAATATTTTAGATTAATTAGTTTAATTAGCTTAATTAATTTAATCGGGATTTTTAATTTAAGTATGTGCTTTGAATCTTGAAACGTATTATAAAATGACCGTATTTCTAATACACTAATTTAGTTTTCGGTCATTTTATGCACTAAGTAACCCGAGACCAGAGTTAGAGCCGATTCTAAACGGGTTATTTTTTATGTTTCTATGCATCAATACTAGATATAGACAGGGTATCCCGGAACTCTGCGAAAATTCGAGAATGATAGTACAAAAACGAATAACTTTTGGAATGGAAGCTGGGTCGCAAATGACTTTTTTTAGTTAGCGTGTGTTAACTATACAGTTTATGCCCCCGACATAAAAAAAGTGGGAAGTCCAAAACAAATGTAACTCCGGGAGTGAAACAGAAACACACACACACTGTATTGTTAGTATATTGACATCTTACTTATTGACACTGTATACTTGACATCCATATTTTTGAGGGTATAATTCTTTCAGTCACCTCATTGAGCAATTTGCGTGTTGTGGCCTTTATATATTTGTATTTTTCCCATAGTTTCCTCTGACTGGAAAGAAGAAATCCCCAACATCTTGTACCGTGTATGAAATTTCCCAGTTGCTTCTCGTGATTTGAACAAGATGTCCATATTTCTTTGGTGACTTCTGAAGTGGGGGGGGGGGGATACTCGTATCCCACCCGAATAAGTAGGTTGCGACCTTGGGTTCCATCGCAAAAATTGCTAGTCTTGACAAGTACTTCTTCAAGCCGGGAATAATATAATAATTATATATTATTATATATAGCCAAATAAATCCGTAGACACACACAATGTCACACAATGAAATCTATATACGTATTTACTGCACATCTTTTAAAGCGGAATAATAATATAGACCCATACAAGCGTTGGAATGCAGAATAGCAACTGACGGGGGGGGGGGGGATCTCACTGCGCCCGATACTGTGAACCCTTCTCATTTTGGTGGCAGAGTTCTGAGTCACCCAGTACACATACAAAAATATACTGTATAACTCTAATTCTTAGCAATTTAAGGGAAAAAATAACAAAATATTATTTTTTCCCTGAAAAATTCAGATATCGTTTCGGACACCGTTCAGAAACTTCCAAACCGGAATGCACGTTTACCCTAACTTCTTGAAGGAGAATATAAACAGAAAGATGGTTCAAATTGAGATTATTACCCATGCGAGAAATCGTTCGAGATACCCCTTCCAGTGTATAAGTCGCAACGTAAAACACACCCTTAGAATACACAACCGTTTCCAGCTTGATCAGTTTCCAAAAATTTTTTGTTACACACATCGCCCCTCTTTCTTTCTTCAAAAAATTTTTATTCTCATTGCCCTAACTCATAGGATCTTATGCTAAGCCCATAGTTTCTACCGCCTTAGAATGTTCCATCGTTTCCAGGTAGCGACATTGCTGACTTTGAGAAACATTAAGTTACTTTCAATATTTCTCCTACCCCCCCCCCCCCCCCACGACCACCGCCAGGTTTTTTTTTTTAAATATTCACCTCCGATCTTGAGCCCATATAGAAGCGGCGCCCTATGTAGTCGCGCGGGTCGCACAGCCCTAGAACCGCCCCTGAATATAAACATATTCTTAGATGTGGCATCAAATTATATTGAGATATGGTTTGTAAACTTTCTCCACTACCAAACAAAGACATCAACTATTCTACGTTTCTTTATGGACATGACATACACTCACTTTAATACTTTTCATAACATAAAAATCCTTTTTCCTAAATCACATACTTGTAAGTATGTACAGTATAATACACACATGAATATTCAATGGGAGAAATGTAAAATTTTATTCAGTATACAGACCAGTCTAGGGAAGAGCATTCGGTAATGTTCGATGCTCTCTAGAAAAGTACACAGTCTTCCTCCTCTCGGAAAACAACTCACAAATCACGCAGAACCATTATTACTACGTCCCTTTCACTACGAAGAACGAAGTACACACTGCGTATATGTGTATAAAAAAAAAAGTTATCACGAGGTTCTTACCCCGGGTATTAACACAACCTGATCTCCATAAGAACACCATCTTAAAGTCATAAACTAGATCCCATAGGATGCCAAAGGGAAGAAGTCTCTTTGTTATAAAACGTTAAGGTAATGAAAAAACATAGAGAAGAGGGTCGTTTATTGCTCTGGTTCTCCCTTTCACTCTCTCAGTAAAAGAACAAAATATCATCATGGTGATACCAGGTTCTCGGCCCATTCATTTGAAATTCTAATCTTTATTTGATCGTGGGTTACAGTATGTACTTTTTCCATTTCTCTCCCCACAGCCTCTTCCGTAGCGTTATCGGATTTTCATTTCACGTGTCTTCTAGGGCCTGGAAGATTTGTTTTCATATATATACGAAGAAACGTAATAACAATAATAATAATACGTATGAAGACACGCGCACGTTATATAAGAGTTTAGGGGGGGGGGGGAGAAGAAGCTTTTATCGTATAAAGGAAAAGATCTTCGTCAATATGGCTCTTTGGGGACTCGTTGATGGAATACAAAGAAGTCATTTTTTCTACAGCTCATACATGGATATATGACATAAGAGAAAAAAAAAAATAGTCGTCTTATATGTAAGTTCTTCTTTTTACGAAGAAGAAGAAGACACTATCGACAGCCTCCACCCCATATAGGAGACAGAGATGATTGCCTATTATAAGAAGTCATAAAGAATGATCGATAAGGTGGAAACATGGGTTTTTTATGCCAAGGGGATATTGCTTGCCAAAGAAAAGTTACGACGAATGAGTTTTTCTCTCAGCTATCTTTCTTTTCTTTATTATTATTATTACGGTTACTTCTTTTAATACTTATCTATAGGTTTTTATTATATTAGGTAATATCTGACGTGGAATTAGAGAATTGCTAGTTGCGGAACATAGAATCCAATCCTTCAGTCAAGTACGAATAAGAGCTGGTACTAGTCTCTTGCGTTCTCTAGCATATAGGTTTATGTTTTACTGGTGTTCTGCGGTAGCATGGGGATTCCGCAAGAGCTTTCTGAGGGTTACCCGGTATCAAGAGTTGTAAAATTTTCCATTGACGTTATAATACAAATACAGTCGAATCCAGTTTTAACGAATACCGTTATAGTGAGAATCTCGTTTCAAAACGAGCACTTTTCTAATCCCCCAAATACGTTTACGTAGGAACAATGCTAAGTAACCTGGAATTCCTTTGTAACGAAATTTCGTTTTAACGAAGTGATTCCTCCGGTCACTTGGCGTTCGTTATAACGGGATTCTACTGTACTGTACTACACTGGAGAAATATTCATCCTTGATTAGGTTCCATAAAACAGTCTCGTAATCATTCAGGATTTTGGGTAATAGGCTCGTGACTTCAAGGGTTCTGTGTAAACAGTATGTGTGTCTCGTGCAATCAAATGTTCTGTGTAAGTCCCGGTATCTTCGAGGGTTCAGTGGAACAATCTCATTAAACATCAAGAAATCACGGGTTTCGTGCATGGGCGGAGATACGGGGGGGGGGGGGCAGAGTCAAACGTGGAGTCGACTGATCTAATGTATATGTATAGATGAGTTGACATCATCATCATCGTGCCCCCCCCCCTGACTTCCATTCCAAGTCAATCTCCGCCTATGGTTTCGTGGAACAGTCTCGCAAACACCAAGGTTTCTGCACGAACTTAAACGTCGGAAACCTCTTCCCTACAGCAATGGTTCTCAACCTATAAAAGCCCGCGGCCCGGTAAATCTCTTTTGCGTAAGTGAAAGGCCTGGTCATACAGAAATTAATGGGAAAATGAAACTGTGCGAATCACATTCACGGCCCGATGATTAAGAAACACTGCAGTGGTTCCCAACGCGTGGATCGTGACCCCCAGGGAGTCACGTTACTGAACTGGGGGGGGGGGGGGATCGCGAGAGACTTTCCAAAATGAAAACGTCCTAATAATAAAATTTTCATTTTTCACAACGTAAGTAAAAATATGACAACACTAAAAAATGTCTCAACTCAGCTGAACAGATAATTGCCATAAATGTGCCATAAAATGTAATTTTATCAAATTCTACATGCACTAATGAATAGATCAAGTCAATATTTTTACAGGGGGATTCAGAATCATCCGATTTCAAAATATCTCATGTGTTTTAAAAAATTAAAAACACAGAATGATAATTAAATGATAAAATAAGTAAATGATAAATTCGAGTACCCTCTTAGAATGATGACCGATTCGTCCAATCAAATGGGAACAAAATTTCCAAAATGGAATATAAACTTTTTAAGCAGATAAAAACACTTAAAAATAAAAATCTATATAAAAGCAGTGTTCAATCTTTTCAAATCTGCGGACCGGTAAAAGTAGTTGCAAATTTCCGACGACCGACAAAAATGGGAGATAGGATTTGCGGACAGGCAATAAATAAAAAGTAGGAATATAATACATAAGGGATATAATTTGCGGGCAGACAAAAAAAAAATAAACAAATGGCAGAAATAACTTGAGGACCACAACAAATAAAAAAGCCGGAAAAATAACTTTAGGACCGATATAATAATACACAAATAGGAGAAATAATGTCCGAAAGCGCAGCAAAGAAACAAATACCGTTACACCATTTTTAGCTGACGGTGCATATTTGTGTACAACGCTTTGTTTATAAATTTTTTAAAAATACTTTCATTAAAATTTTCGCATGAAATGAACATTTCTGGGAACTAAAAGGTCTGAGTGTCAGAGTATTTGTTAAAGTTTCTTTATATAATAAAATTTGATTTGTTTATGATTTTTAGGAAATGAAATTTTCAGAAATTTTATTCTGATTTTCTACCTGAATTTCTTTTTTCTGACCATGAACAGAAATAATTGTTTTAAAAATAGGGAAAAATGTTTTTCCACTTTTTTTTTGTCATAAGTTTTCCAAAAACTTATAATTATTAATTATTTTGATTAAACTAAGATAATTAATTTGCATTTACTGGAAAATTAGTTAATTGTAAATTTACATTAGTTACAAAGAAAAACATGCTAAACTGATGTCCAATTTTTTGAAACTTCGAAAATATGTTATTTAAGTAACCAGTCATCATACACAAAAAAATTGTGAGACTTGGCATGAATTATAAGAGCTGTCGGGCCAGACATGACCCAAGCTCTGTACCATGAGAGATATAAGTGCATTACCCCAGGGGTTTGGGCCACGCTGAAGCAAACTGATTGCGCCGCGGTGGTCAAACTGGGTGCTGGTCGCAAATGGGTAAAAGAAGAAATAATTTACGGACAGGCAAAAAACAAACAATTAGGACGAATAATTTAGGATCCGCAATTGGACAGACAATAAGCAAACAAGGAATAGTTTGCGGACATGTAGAAAATATATCAATTTGAGAAATAATTTTGGGATCATCAAAAAATAAATAAATTGGAGCAAAATATAAGGATTCAAAAAATAAATTGGAGAAATGATTCGCAGACCTGCCAAGACAGAATAGAAATGAAAATCAATATAGAGACGGTGTAACATTTAATAAATCTAATGCAGTTAAAATCCGTTATAACGTACGACTTATAACGAGAATCTCGCTATTACGGGTAATTTGATTTTCAAAGAGCTAATGTTACAGATACAAAATTTGTTTTATTTTTATTTTTATCGCTTACAGCGAGTTATTTATGAACGAAAATCAGAACACATTCGCTATAACGACAATGGAAATTCTCAAAAAGCGTGTTTTTCCTTGGCTTTCTTTCAAAATTATACACAAATAGTGTGGCCTATAGAAAGAGTAGCATTTTTTTAAATCTCTTCTCTCTATTCATAAGTATTTATAAACGGTCCATGTCAGTACCTCGCTAAGCATAAAAAGACCACTTGTGGTATCTTATCTTTTTGTTATCTATATAGGAGATGGAAAAACATATCATTTCATCTGTATGCGTGTTGGTTGCTCAGGTGAGGCATGACTCTTGGTTTTGACATGGCATCATTTGTTATTCCCCTTGAAAATAAACCCCCCCCCCCCACTTGGAATCTTCCAAAACTGGGCACAAGACAAACAACAGGTCTTAATCATTTTCTCTCTGCCTTAAATATTATTAGATCCTTTTATAGTGCAATGAACACTCCAGTTGCAGAAACTGCTGCATTCCATAAAGTGAAAAAATTTTGATCATACAATCCAATATTTCATATGCATAAGCAGCTATCTCTAGAATAGATGCATATTTCAGCGAAAGTAGTTCAATGTAAAAAGAAAAAGAAAGGGAAATCTATCTAGTTTGTTTTTATCCCCCATTTATAAGTTTCTACAGTGCAAAAAACTAAAATTAGTTTATAATGTGACAAGTCCGTTCAACGATAATTTTTCTTCTGAATGTGAACTGTCGTTATAACGGACTTTTACTGTATTATGTAGCGGCTGTACAAATTGGTCGAAATGGACTAGCGGTTGGAAAAACCCTGATATAAAGTATTATTTCAATAGAAATTTCTTTCGAGGCCTAACACACACATAGTTTTATTCAAGGAAATACGAAAGAGACCAAATGAGTGTCGACGAGGCAGACAGAAACTCCATTCAGAAGCGAAACAAAACCATTGAGAGAACGACTGTCACAACCAATACATACATCAAGTTGAACTATGGAAGATCTACACTATGCACGGTCTGGCATTCCGCTACTTCTCTGTCTATGCCAATGATAGTTATAGAGCGTGTCATGCCATCTTTATAAAAAATAAGGTTTTCGGAAAATACAAAAAATCTCAGAACATACCCCGAATACGGGTGACATCAAGAACAAAGGCGGCATTTCAATCACACGTCTCGTATCCTTATTTAACAAGTAAGGAAAATGAAAACCGAACATTCAAATTCTTGGAGAGAAGAATTCTTTAAAATTCATGAAAAACAAATTAAATGAGACCATTCAAAACGTCAACATGAATGAAATGATGAATGGAGTACAAAAACCGCGTTTCACCTTATCATTAACATGCTTAATTTAAAAGTTATGAGTGAATAATCGCGCATCGGCAGAAGTTCGATCAATCACCGATTTTCCCCCCGCGAGAGAGAAATACAGCGCCCATAAATAACAATCGTTTCCGAAACAAAAGCGCCAAATAAATTGAGCTTCGATATCGTGGAACGTTAATTTTGCGTGAGAAATATCGTTACGTATTTTTCACTCGAGGAAGTGCAAAGCCATCCATTTTTGGGAAACCGACGTGAGCGAGAAACCATGACATATGCGTCTCTAATGAGATATTAATATCACAGAACATTTCGCAAACTTACGGAAGAGCAAAAGTATAATATATATATATATATATATTTATTTATTTATTTACGATTAAATCGTAAATTTCATCGAAGAAATCGGGGAATATTTTCGCAGAAAAGGACAATGAAGTTTTCAAAAATAATGACGTCCATATGTCTTAAAAGAAGCTCCTGTGTTGGAGGTCCATTAATTTATCCTCTGATAGAATGTATAATTTTTAACATTTATAAAATTTTTATTTTATGTATTTATGACACAAATGCATTTATGCACAAAAAAAAGTTCTCAAAAAATTCGGGATCGTCAAAGATCAAGGGCAGGGCACGGGTGTTCAACGTTTTTAAAAAGAAAAAAGCCACCGGAGTCATTTTCTAACAGGTCACAGGTCACTCATGCGACCTAGTGTTGATTGAGCCACGGGCGAAAAATGAAACAACGAAACAACAAGTATAACAAATTTTTCGAACTGCTGTAATAAGCAAGTGAGCTTTGGCTCGGTAAAGTCCGACCGTCCATGTACGGTTCCGTTCAGTGCACACGAGTTCCAAGGAACGATTGAGAGATTCGTCGCCTCTGTAGTCTAGTGCGTTCACTCAGAAAGTGAAAGGACGTGGGTTCGATTCCCCGCAGGGGCAGCTGAATTTTCTCTCTTTCCAAAATATATCTTCGCATTAGCCAGCTGTCAAAAACCTTTGTAAGAAAGTGATTCTCAACCGGATTGTCGCGGCAATTTGGGGTTGATCTCCAGACCAAAAATGCTAGTAGATATTTTGGGAATAAAATTTCGTTCATAGCTGTAATTAATGATTTCCGACCAGAGTACCACGAAGTTTAATAATGCCGCAAGAATCAAATATAGTATTTGAAGTTGTAATCTCAGTCTCAAGGTTGCCAAGGGTGTCAAAATAATGGGAATCCCTGGTTTAGTTCATAAAAATTAAAAGAAAAGAAAATATATAAGAAAGTCGTTATATAGGGAGTTATATTTTACAGGTGAAAGGTACTTAAAAGTGAGAAAAACAAAGCAAATAGACCACCATAGAAACAGTAAATGAAATGATACGACGGCCATCAAAGTACGTCGTGACCTTTCACAGTTAAAAAAAAAAAATCTCGTAGGTTGTAATAAAAAATGCATTTTGATAAGAAACAGGTTTAATGGGGGAAACTGTTCTCTTTACTCTCTTTGAGGTAACGACGGGAGAAAATTCCATAAAAAGAGTCATTTATAGGTAAAAAAAATCTCTCTCTTTCTAAGCTTTTTTTTTCCTCCTTTGAATGAATATCATGACTCTACGTACCAATAAGCGAATCAGTTTCAACATGACAAAAAACATTAGGAATTCAAATACAAATTGTATTCAACATTTTTACATCTGCGAACCGGTGAAAATAGTTGAAAATTTTCGGGTAATTAAGATTAAATAAAAAGAAAAATTATATTACTTTTATTTTTTTTCATTGTTTTTCGCTGGATAGACAAAGAATCCATAAATTAGCGAAATAATTTACGAACCGCCATAAATAGGAGCAATGGTTTGCGGACCGAGAAAAGTAGATAAATATCGGGGATAATTTGCGATCCGGCAAAAATACATAAATAAAAGAAATAATTAGTGTCTGGCGAAAATAAGAGCAATGGTTTGCGAACTGACAAAAAGGTAAATGGATAACAGGAATAACTTGCGGATCAGCAAGAAAAGTAAATCAACAGGCAAAATGCATTTCGGACAGGAAAAAGATAAATGAATAGGAGAAATGATTGGCGGGCCATCAAAAATGCATAAACAGTAGTTATGTATTGGCTGTGCTTTATTTATTTAATTTAAAAATTATGCAGCGGCTACATGAATTGGCGAAATGCTTTGCGGACCGACACCTGTTGCGTAATTACAGTGTAATTCATTCTTAGTTGTATCAGAGAAATTAGCACGCAATGGTTGTAACGAGTAAAGATAGCAAGACGTCACGAGGGGCAAAACTGCGTTCCGCCAAATAACTCGCCAACTTTGAATGATACTGTGAAACTGAAAAATCTTGAGTGCAAATGAAACATTTTTTTTAATAGTACGGTAATAACTTCTACACTTTAGTAAATTTTCTTAAGTTAGAAAAATTTCTTAATTTCTTGGCGTAGTAGAATAAATACCGCATGGCATGGGCGGAGATACGGGGGGGGGCATTCCCCCCCCCCCCCCGTACCGTAAAGAAGACTGCAAACAACGGTGGGAAAAATCAGATTCAGAAAAAATTGTGTCAGAAATCATAAAATCAAGAGAACAGGAATGATGAAGATCGGAAGAAGATCAGGCAATTGAGCATCTGCAGCCCGAAAAGCTTTGCTTGTTCTTAGACGAACATTGGAACAAACAGATAATGTGGAAAACTTTTCATAAATTTTCAAACACATTTTAATACATATAGCTATGTAGCACATGTTGTCGATGAAAAAAAATGGATTTGGCTCCTACCAGACTGTCTTACATCAGTGCATCGAACTTTGGCCAGGGATTTCCGGCCACCTCGCGAATTGGCCAGCCAAAGCCCGAATCATTTATAAAAATCACGCTTTGGCCAAACTCTTGGCGACCTCACGAACTAACCAATTTCGGGCTTTGGCTGTAACATATACACTGTAATGAGAATGTGAAGTTACAGTTATGTGAGAATGAAGTTTTAATCAATTACTTATGAACACAAGTGTAAATTCATCAGCAAAGAAAATAGGTCACATTTTTTTCTTGTTAGAATTTTCGTTAAGAAATATATATTTTTGACATTTTAGTGTCCCGGCTTTGACGGTTATTGAAATCAGTCTCTTAATATAATCAGTATCATAAGGATAAAAGGGATTTGAATAAGCGGCGGGTACTGTATACGAGTGTTTATTTTAGGCTGTAATTGAAAGAATGAGTCTAAACATGATGAAAATACTTTTGTTTTTTCATTTCAGCCATCTCGTAGGGCAATTTATTGGGCAGCCAATTTTGATCCTTACTTTTTTCCTAAAGAAAACTTAAAAACATGTGTTATGCTTCAAAGTTTGTCTTATACTTAGAAATAGATAATTTCTTTGCGAATTAAATTAAGAAGTTTTCTTTTCTTGAAGTACAATGCACGTATGGCTATGCATACAGGGTGTCCTGTAAGTGCTAATGCGGCCTTTATCTCATCAACCGCCAGTCGTAGAGATATGATTCCAATTAAAAAAGTTTCTAAGTGCAATATTCTAATTCAGAAATCGGAGCGTTGTCCGTTAGTTTTTCTTGTTCCTTCATAACTTTTCTCAAATTTTTATATTAAAAAATATCTTAGCGAATATTGCACTTAGAAGCATGGAATTTTTTTCTGTTGGCCTCAAGAGATACAGAGCAACAACTTTCCAATTGGAAGTTAGAGGACAAGGGGACCATATTATTTCTTATTGTGTGACACACTGTATTTTCATTCCCAAAACTCATACACGGTAATTTTTGAACGTCTTTTGAGCATTTTTTTAATTGGAATCATACCTTTACGACGGACGGTTGATGAGATAAAGGCCGCATTAGCACTTACAGGACACCCGTATAAAAGAGATGAAATCAAATTTTAATCATTCTAGCTTCACAAAATAGTAGTTTATGAATTTATAAAACGTCGTAAAAACTATAACAACATATCTTTATGAAGTTATGCATATAACGGGGAACTTTGTTGGAAAGGGACTTCCAAAGAATCTAATATTTCTTAATTCGAACAGACATATATTATGGAAAGTTGCTTGCGGGACAAAATTACATTGATTATTATATTGATGTCAGAGGAATAAAGTTTACAAAGTCATTTTAAAGTTAATTTAATGCCGGGAGGTTCAATGCCTGGTAAACTAAAATAGCTGTTGGTTATATAAGGCACGAAGATAATAGACGTACACCAATGACGTTGGAAGTCGGGAAGTTTTTGCCAGCGGCATTGGAAGCCTGAAATAAGGAGCCTAGTCTGTGAAAGGATTAGTGTGGTTTTAAGTGTGTGACACTTCTATACCTTTTTTCATCGCATCAATACCGATATGCATATAAATTATTTTTTTTAAATGGTTTTTCCCTGAGAATGCTCGACCCCGCATGAGGAAGGTGGGCAGGGCTCTAGCCCGGAGAATCAACCTATAGTTTTTAATTTTCAGTTAATATTAAAAAGTACCAGTGAAAAACTCCCGGCAAGGGAGCCCCTTCAAATAACCCACCCAGCCTTGGGGTCCATCTAATTGGACAACTCGGACTCAACTTGGACACCTACCTAAATTGGAAGTTTTTGAATAGAACCGGGGCCATAATTTTACGGCACAGAATATCCAAAATTCTATTACTTTTAACATAAGTCTTATATTACAAAAATGTAATGTATCATATAACACAACTCATATAATGTAGTATAACATATCAAATTCAATAAAAAAACTAAATAGAAACAAAAAACTCTTTGACTGTGAAAGTTTAAAATGAAATAAATCTGAAGAAATCGGGTAAAGTTAAAAGTAATATATACAGTAATACGAAGTACCAAAAATAAAACAGTAAAACAGTAATTGTCTTATAATAAATTCTTATCATAGATATACAGAGATCTTCAACCCACGGCCAGCGGCATTGGCGTACGCAAAGAGGGGGTTTTGGGGTTCTAATCCCCCCCCCCCCCCGAGCCAAGATAAAAGTGTTATTTTGCAGGAAAAACGTAAAATCTGCCCCCTCAGAAAAAAAAGAAATCTGAACACCCCTCCCCCCTCAAGAAAATTCTGCGGACGCCTATAGCCGGCGGACACCCCCCCAGAGCTTTTTTTTTTTACAGTGACCGTACAAGACATATTGACACGGAATGATCACGGAAATTCTGAAAACCACTAACAAGAAAGTAATAATTGCAGAATTATTCGAAGAAATCATTTGAGAATTATTAAAAATCTAAATTCAATAAAAGAAATTATTCCGGATTCAATGAAATTCAATTTTTTAATCGGAAAAATCATTTCAGAATAAATACATTTTCCTCACTAAAATATTTAACGCGGCTTCTACTGTTTCACTCGCAAGGCCAAGTTGGTCTACTCGTTAAGATGCCACTGCGCAGGGATGTGTCGGAAGCAGTCAGAGCTTGTGAGTGCTCAGACCCGTGCCATGGGTACCGTGGGTCGAGCACACACAGAACCCCCCCCCCCCCGGCTCTGAAGCATCACAAGTCCTTGTGCATCTAAATATCATCTTACAACTTTATCGCACTTCTACTTGTTGGCCCATGGCCCCCACAAGAGAGGAAGCAGGGATCCCGGGACAATTCTTATCTTTTTTTTTGTTTTTTCAAAGCCATAAATTCAAGACAGTCAACGCTCGATATAACGACCCCGTCCGAAAACGGACGTTATATCGAAAGCAAAACAAATCGTTATTCTATAAAAATATTTGGGAATTTCCCTACCGGTAGTTGCAATGGAATGGTCGCTTTAACGTGGGGTCGTTATAACGAGGTCGACTATTGTAGGGCACAAAAAGATTGTCCTGTGGACCTTGCCAAAGATCCCGGCCTAGCGCCCTGCTCTGGGATGTGGGGAGGGCATGTGTTGGCCTGTTGGCTTCTTTGGCCCGCTATGTCCGGAAGGTTAAACTTCAAATAGATCTTCACCACACTCAAAAAAAAAGGTCCAAAACAGAAGAAGGGAATGATGACAGTAAGTAAAGGGGGCTTAATTGCAGCTCGGCATTAATATAATTACAGTTACTATTGAAATTTAAAAGATAAATAGGGACTTACTTTCTCGACTATGGACTCCAGCTGGGAGGTAGCTTTGTCAGACGGCTCTGATAATCTTGCATTAATCCGGCTTATGTGCTCGAATCGTGCTTCCAGATCATGAAGTCTGTCCTCCAGATGGGACAGTTTATATTGGCAGACAGATGAGATTGTCCACGCGGACAGACAGAGTAACCACAACAGTACTGTGCCACAACACCACCACTCGGCCGTTTTCTTGTGTTGCGTCTCGTCCACGCGATGGTGTTGACGTTGATGGTGTTGCGGTGACGACGACGACTGGTGGTGCTGGTGCTGCTGCAGATGATGCTGTTGTGGTGTTCGATGTGAATCGGTCTGACTCTTTCTCGAATGCTGGCCTTTAAGTTTGGTGTCGTGTATCGACAACGGTAATTTCGGAGGTTCCATGTTTGACTGTTTTTTTTTAAGTCTTTTCAATAATTAATTATTTCGGTTTTTTTTTCTCCAACTGGTTGGTTACGAGACCGGCAGGAAATCCTGTTTTTTCCTTTTCCCCCCCTTTTTTTTCAGATGGTCGACGATGGCCTTTTTGAAGAGCGGTGAGGAGCCATCCGGGGGATGCAGCTCGTTTCAACGGAGTACGCCAGAGCACGTGCTTTTTCCCCAATGTTACCACAAGCAAGGACAGAGAGTATCTGTGAACTCTCTCCCGACAACTACGAGATACCACGTCGCTTTGCAAACACCGCGCCGAATTCCGAGAGGGTGTGAGTGGCGATGGTAACGCCATCTACCGAGTCAAAACGTGAACTCTCGGAATCGACGTCAAAGAAAAACCAGAAGCACGATTATGTGATAACGCATTCCAAAAAAAAGTTTCTCTTTCAAGACTTGCTCAAACTTTCTTATCAGAAAATATCAAAACAGAATATCTTACAATTCCCTCCTGGACCGGACTTGGTCATTTAGCGGCCCAGCGCGAGAACAGTTTTGCGGCCGGCTTCAATATTACGGAAGATAATGTGGTAGCGATTACCCCCGAGATTACCTAATTTTGGCTATACATATCCACCCACCGAAATTCCATTAAGAGGAGCCCAGTAAAAGTCGGAATTCGAATCAGTCAAAAAACAGTTTTCAGAGGAGGTTCCAGAAAGCAGGGCCGTCTTAACGCATGTTCATACTCAGGGCCGCAACTAGATGCTTGATCACCCGGGGCAAGCGCGAATTTTGACACCCCTTTGTAATGTTGAAGTGAGAGGTTCCAAAATGAAATTTGCGCACCTTCGGGTCTAGCACCCGGGGCACGTGACTCGCCTGCAACCCTCTAGTTGCGGCCCTATTCATACTGGATAGTGCAGGTCAATAAGGAGCCCCCCCCCCCCTCACGTTTAACGAGACCATGCGAAACAAAATAAGATCCAAGGCCTGTATTATACTATAAGTTTGATAAAAGTTATTTTTGTAAAACTTGAAAAATGTAACCAGTAAGCGTATGTTAACCAATAGAGTTAGTTTTTTTTTTCCAAGTTTTGTAAAAAAAAATGATCAAACTTTTATAGTATATAATCTCGGCCTTATATATTTTTTATATTTAAAACTATAAATTTTCTTGAAAATCAATATAAGAAGCCAGCTATAATCATGGTTGATCATTTTTGTAACAACACGGTCATTTTTTGCACACGAGGGCTATTTATAAGAGCGGGACTTACAATTTATTGCCGCTTCTGAACACGGCAGCCTTTTTTAATACTTACCAAGTGGTTGGTACGCTAACCCCTCTCGGTGTGGACTCCTTGCGGTAGAAATATTTTTCTGTAGTCATGTTGTCACCGTTTCTGTTGTACCCCCCGCGTCAGGAAAGTTTCTCACTAGAACGAACCGGGTATCGAACTCGCGATACCTCTAAACATCCTAGTTACTTTAGGCTAGGTCTTATCGACCTGGGGCTAGCACGCCCTGCCAGCTATAAAATCTTGGTCTGGGGTTCTGTCAAAAACCATGACTCAGTTCAAGGATGAGAGATCCACTATACCGTATGTGTGTTTATAAATCGACATATTTTTTAATCAATAAATCTATAGAATTTGAAGTTCTGACATTTTAAAGCAGCTATCGTAAAATATTACCACCAATGCAATGTGAAATCCAGTTTTACAGCCCTAATCTTTTGCGGGGTGGTACAATCGCACCTGCTTAAGTCCTGGCCTGCTTCCCCTCCCTCCCCCCTTCCGTAACACTAGTCAAGAACCTATCTGAGAGACCAATTTCAGGAGACGATAAAATCATGACAGCATTGAAGACATCGGAAAAAATTAGAGATGTCTTCAGTAGTGTCGTACAGGGATGTCTTGACCTGCTAGTGGTAATCAACCACTGGTCCGCGGACTGGTGGCGGTCTGAGAATTTCCTGCCGGTCGACGAAGCATTTCGTCGAATTCATATAGCCGTTTCATAATTTTAGATTTAGTAACTAATCATTAATTATTTGAGTTCATTTAGTTTTTGCTGGTCCTTAAATTATTTCCTTTTACTTATCTTTTTCCGGCATTCAGCCCTCAAATTACTTCTATTTACTGTATTTATTTATTGCCGGTATCCACACAGTCCTCAAAATATTTCTACTATTTAATTAATTTATTTATTTTTGCCGGTTTTCAAAAAAAAAAATTATTTCCATATTTATTTTTAGATAATTTAAAAAAAAAAAAAATTGGTCAGCATATTATTTTTCCCATTTGTGCCGCCCCGCTTAATCAGATAACGGATAAAATCCCTCCGGTACAAAATTTCTCCCATAGAGACAATGTTAAAATTCCCCGCTTAATGATTTCCGACACCCCCCCCCCCAACGCATATCGGGATCAGAGTCGTACGGTGGGGGGGGGGGGGGTTTACAAGCCCTCTATGTCCCTCCAAACTTCAATGCTATTTGTTTGAAGGTTAAGAGAAGTCAAAATTTCTCTTCAAGAAATTCATTGTGGCCCACCCGTAAGCCTTTTGTGCTCCTCCCCCCCCCCCCCCAGTCAAAGGTCGATCTTGCGTATGACTCTTATTGGATGGCCCTTCGAGAATATACATTGTAAGTCTGACCACCACCGTCAGATACTGCTGTAGTGAACTTTGTATGGAATTATTTTTCCACATCATTAATAGACACTTTATTTTAGCTTGTTTCTTAAGTTCATTAATTACTGGTTTGAGTTAAGCATTAATCAAAGGAGTGGTATAGTTCCGTTGCTAGTTGCGAAGTACCGAGCATTGAGAGTGGTTGATGACGTGTAAGCATCATTCAAACCCCCTCCGCCATCAAAAGTCCGCAAATCCGGAAACCCCTCCCTCCTATTGATGCCGGCGTAATACTTGAATGACCCCCCTCCCCCAAGATCCAAGACAAAGGACAAGATCCAAGACAAAGT
The DNA here is from genome assembly GCF_987345545.1 of Pholcus phalangioides. Classification (NCBI taxonomy): domain Eukaryota; kingdom Metazoa; phylum Arthropoda; class Arachnida; order Araneae; family Pholcidae; genus Pholcus; species Pholcus phalangioides. Next base: position 31,943,310 of record NW_028301616.1, read on the forward strand.
TAATACATGTCAGAATGTGTGGTATGTGTCTGCATAGGTCTAGCATAATTATGATGTCAGAGTTATGCTTGTTGTATGTTCTACTGATGCTGCCATCTGCCTTGCACATTTTGAAATAAAAATGGCAAATGCATGAATTTTCATAGCAAGTATATCGTGTTGAAGGTCTGCCTGCTCTCTGCAAAGAGACTTTTTCAAACGAATGATAGGCTTGCATTCGCACCTCACTCAAAGTTATAAAACCACTGAAAACCAATTTCAACCAATCACCACTGCCCCACCAAAGAGATTCGAATCTGGATCCTCACAACGAGAGTCCAGCACAATGTCCACATAACTGCACATCACGGACTAGTAAAACTGCTGGGCTCTAGGGCTGTAACCCTAGAGCCCAGCAGTTTTACTAGTTCCCTACAAAAACTCTCCCATGAACTTAATAGCCCGTTGAGTCCTCAGGCAAAGAAAATCACTGCCATCCCTATATCCTCATCACCCCAATTTAGAATCTTGTATGATGTTATTGTTATTATTCAGCTTTGCATATGATCTCTAACATGAAACTCCCTATCCACTCCACCAGGTACGAACGTGCATTAAGACAACTCTTCATGCATCCCAAGGTCCCCTCCAGGGATTTTCAGATGATGTTTAGAGCAGAAAAAAATTGTAAATTAATCCCTTAGGCTACATCCCTGTCACAATCCTAGTTTGGGAATAACATGCACATACTGCATATGAGACCACAAAATGACCACATCTGCAATTGAATCGCTAAATGTAAAAAGGGGTCAAATCACTTTTTTGTCAATTTTTATGTTTTGATGGATTCATGTAATAGAAACACAAACGTGTCGTTTTATGGTAAAAAAATTAAATGTATTCAGTAATGCTTCATTAAATGTATTCCACAGAGATGCTGCAATTAATTTTCTTTACTAAAAGCGAACTAGTAAAGAAAACATGTTTTTCCCCTCTCCTGAAAACTTAAAAGGAGACATGACCTTCTTTACATTTAGAGATTCAATTATTTTGAAGTCTTGTAGATATTGATAATATATTTTATACTATGTACCAAAATTTTTAAAAATGTATGTTACAGTAATTGACTGAGTGAATGACATTCACACAAAAGAAAATGTATTTTACACAACATAATTTACATGAAATCAGTGTTCGTAATTTCATAATTTACATAGATGAGACTTGAAATAAAAATGTCACGTTTGTTAAATAATTTCATCACGAATGATTCATTCAGACATGAGTGAACGAATACAATGGTGAGAAAATCCCCTCACACAAAACGGGTGACTAAAATAAAATGTCCTGTATTCGAGCAATTTTGAGTGTCAGAACCTTTTAGTTTCAATCAACATGTTCATGCTGGGCTTCAGCTTCAATCCAAGTGTTTCGAACAGTTTCCACTATCCTGTGACACAGGGAAGATTTCAAAAAGTACAAACATAAGCAGAAGATGGTGAAAATCCAAGCGAGAATCAGGACATAGTCAATCCTTTTCACTATAATTGCTGGCACAGGTCCTGTCATATCCACTGATGTGACATTCAGGGTTCCGTTGAATGTCAAATCTGAAAGAAAAGAAGGAGCAATGAAAAAAGTATATAAAAAGTATTTAATATAATCACTCATTCAACATGAAAAATTATCAAAGCATCATCAACCCTACTCCCATTATCCACAGATGATCCATGTAGTAACCTGCTCAATCATCCTGTGATGCTCTGAATTTCTTTTTTTCCTTTTCAACATGAAGTTCTTAAAATGATGTATAAATGGCATATTCATACATATATTCTAGTTTATTCATTATTATGATTAAAAATCTTATTTTCTAACAGATTTGCTTGTACTATATAGGATGGGTGGACATTGTTGAGTATTGCTAGAGTGCCGGCCAGCCACCAATCACTATTTTGTCTCAGATTGTGGGTTCGAACCCGGATTCTTTGTTTGCATCATATCTTTTTTTTCTACTGTATTACATAGTGAAACTTGCACAAAATGAAATGTCAATTTCATTCAATCAATGTCAAAAGACTAAAATAATATTTAATTTTAAACAGGTCCCCATTTTAAAAAGGTGCACATAAAAGCATTAATCAATAAAAGGACTATTTATTAATTCCATCAAATAGGTTTCCTGCCTCATACTGTATCCATCTTAGATAGGTTTCACTGAATTTGCAACATGATTTTGAGTGTCGTCTATATCTTTCACAAATGACAACTGAAAAAAAAAATGTAAGATTTTTTGCTCTACCATGTTGAGAGAAGTATTTCTCCAACTACTCCCACAGCCTAGGGCATAGCTGCCAACTTTGGAGAATGAGAATTTGGCAGGTTTTCATGGGAATCCAAATTCTCCGTACAAAGATAAACATAAAAGGGATCTTTTGAAAACATTGTAGGGATTTTCCATTAGAAAAAATGAAATCATAGGGATTTTTGGCCCGTTGCAAAAACGTGACATCATGCAAGCCATCACCAATCATGGCCAACCAGTAGGTTAAATTGCCTGTCATTATTACTCTCAAAAAATCAAATCTCGCCAACCAAAAAATATCCATCAGGCCCGAAACGAACCATACAGATTCTACAGGTCATATGATCAAAGCAGATAGATGCGATCGTACCAACTTTGGACTTTGAAAAGCTGATTGGCAAATTTGTTTTCTTCACAAAAATGAAATTTATTTTATTTTTGATGATTTGATGCAATGGCGACAATTTACACAATACTTGTGACATCATTTCACAGATCAAAAACAAAATCAACAGGTTTTTTTTGGGTAAATTCTTTGAGAATAGATTCTCCCCCCCCCCCCTCTTAAATGTAGGGACTTTTTTTACAATCAAGGATGAAATTTGATGAGAGGTATGGCATTTTTCACGAGTCCAGAAAATTTATAAAAAATTCAGGAGCTTACTGGAAAATCCAGGAGGCTTTGCAGTTATACTTGGGGAGGGGTTAAGTGCTTGTGAATTTTATGACACAACTTGGTTGCACATGTCTTTAATACAAATTTACTGCAATTTTTACTGTATTTTTATTGTAATTTACTGTATTTTTACATACACTGGGTGTGTAGAAAACAGGTGTTATTTAAATGTATTTAAAGCATGGTTACCCCTAAGAATGTGCAAGATGTTTGCATTAACTACTGCTACTTAACAGTACATGCACCTCCTACACATTCCTCTGCAAAATCACTAACGATTCTGCGCATGCTGGAATGTGTGTTGTGTGTGTGTGCGCCTCTAAAGAAATAATGTTGTCAAAGTTGTGCTTTTTTTCGTGTTCTTGATGGTACTGCAATCTGTGTTCCACATTTGTGATGATGGAAGGCATATGGTGGACTGACAGATGATGGAAGAAAGACCAAAACTGAAGATGGTAAATGCGTGAATTTTCATGTTACAAAGTATTTTGTTACAGGTCTAGCTGCTCTCTCTCTGGAGAGACATTTTCAGATGTGAAACTGAATTGCATTCAAACCTCAATGTTGGAAAACTGCAGAAAACCAACATCAGCCAACCACCACTATGTCATCAATAGGGTTTGAACCTGCATCCCCAGGATCATGCATTGAGTAACTGTAGTGCGCATCCCATTTCTTTTGTTTGCCAGTGCTGATTATTTTTCATGTACCCCCTTCAATGGCCTGTCATGTACCTGCCAGAAGTACAAGTATCATAGGCTGGGAACTTCTGCTCTAAACTATTGAACAAGTCTCTCTGCCCCATCCATATTACTTTGAAACTCCAAAATAATGATAGTCAAGAGACCAGAGAAATGTATCTCATTACAAATGAAATATATTAACATTATGAAAAGTGCATTGGTACCAGAAAGTAATATTGTTACATGAATGAACATGGGAATTTTCGCTGCACATGAAGGGGTTAAAGTCAGAGTGGTGTAAGTCACATTTTCAACAATTCTGACTCAAGTCCAGAAATGCTAAACAGCTGAAAGGAAAAATGAGCAAAGTCTTAGCTTCAAAATTTCAACACTAGATTGTGAAATCACAATTTTTTTAACATGGGGCACTATGAAAACAATTCAAGTAAAACCTTTTTCTCAAAATGAGGATTTATCGACACTCTGACTTCATATAACTCTCTCAAAAAAAAAAAAAAAAATTCAAAATTTTCAAAATTGAAAAATTTCCTAAACCTCGGGAATTTTATTAAATACAGTAGAACCTCATTATAGGTTGAAGGCTGAAGGTTGCCCGTTTTTAATGAAAGCCTGGTTAATAATGAATAATTATTATAGGGGTGAATCAATGAGAGAGCGAAAGTTCAGTATTCAGCTATCATGGATCTGTCCAACCAAAATTTGGGTCTGATTTCCTGACCCTTCACAAAATTCTGGATCCAAGAAACAGATCCGTCACAAAATAGAAATTAATAAAACCATAAATTTGGCATTTCTTTTGTGATAGATTAACTATATTAGTTCACTTCCCATAAAACTACTTATTTTCACAAAATTAGTGACCATTTTTCACAAAAATAAGGAAATTTTCACAAAAACAGGACCCTACAAAAAAGTCTGGACAGACCCCTGGCTCTAAAAAGTGTTTATCACATATCAAATAAAAAAACAGCCTTCAACATAGGTTGAATTTGGAAAAGGATGATATGATACATTGCATTAATCTTAATTTTTCTGGCTGGTGAGCGACATGAATCATCATGCAGTGTGTTCATGTTCATGCAAAACATTGCAGTAATCAATGTTTAATCATTTCCTAGGGAATGTAAATCACATTTTATCTCCTCAGATAAAAAATAAGCACTCTTTATTTTATTATTATAACAGTTTTTTTAACTGTCCGTTATAAGCAACGTCCATTACAATAGGGTCTGTTATAATGAGGCTCTACTGTATATGGTATGTCAATTGCATACTCACTGGTGTACTTAGATATGAATCCTACTAAATTTTCCAAATGCAGCTGGGTATCATTGCAACGAGCCACTGGTTTTCCATGATGAAAAAGTAGAACGTTTGGAACAGAAACAATTCCATAACGTATATGTATGCTGCAGGGGGAAAGAATCAGTATCAGTACTTTTAATGTTATTATTACATAATAAAATAATGTCAGATATCAAATTAGGAAAAAGTGCAATGGATATACACACTTGCTGTAAGCCATAGTGTCGAGCGCATAAAAGCCAAGTCCAGGAAAGACTCTGGCGAGTGCATTGAAATGTGGCGCCATTCGAGCGGAGAAGATGCACTGAGAAGAATAAAACAGAACAACATTGCATTCACCAGCAGTAGCATTGGTCACATTTGGAGTTAAAATTTTTTGAAGCATAGAGCTGTTGGCGATGACGACAACCGGCACCTGAGGTTTAAAGAAAAGAAAAATTGCTGTAAGATGTACAGAACATGAAATATTTTGGGGAATAATTAAAATTTTATGAATTGTGAATCATGCGATCAAGGTTATTGTGCTGTTGCAGCATGGCTTCAGAATATAGATTCCTGCTTGAGCCAAGGTGTTGATGTGAATAAATGATTTCCAAATTGGTTGAATATAATGATTTACTGTATTTTTCTTTTCTTTTTGAAAATACAGTCAGCCTCCTAGGCATATGCAGGATTTTCTAAAGGTGGAGGGAAAACTCATAATTTTTTTTACTTCTGAAGGTGGAATTTAGGTTTCCCCTGGTAAAATAACACTGTAATCTTAGCTCAAGGGAAGGAGGTTAGAACCTCAAGCACCCCCCCCCCCCCGCATACCCCCCAATGGTCAGTAGGGTGGCCCTTAGCCATATCTAATTCTCCAAACATTAAAATTTTGCTGTTCTCACCCTCTAATCATCTGTAACAATCAACAAACAAATTAATTTTGGGAAATTTAGTTCAATCTGAACATCATTCCTTAGTTCATCTAGGCAATCCTCAAATGCCTTGAAATTGGGACCAATAAGTAACATTAATCCCCTATACGCAATGAGTGATTCTGTTCAAAAGTGATATACTCTTCCCCTATCTTGACTTTTTTCTCTTCTTAGAGAAATTTAGGAGGACACATCCAGACAACCCCAGCAATTGTTTAACACAAAAAGGACTACAACTGGTCAATCTGAATGGTAACGTTATAGGCACTTTCATAGCCATGCACAGTAAATATTTTGTCAAATCATGACGTTAAATTTCAAATAAATATAAATATGCTCACCTCTGCGAATTGAAATCATCCTTAATCATCAACTAATAAAATAAAAATACTAATAGGGCCAGTTAATAATTAAAGCTAAAGCAATTGCTTAGCACACTGTACTTATAATGTCAATGTTGTGAGATCGTGGGCGTCACCTAGAGAACAAACTTTTTCTCGATCACCTCGTTGGGAAATTTGTTTGTTGCGGCTTTTATGTTTGTATTTGTATTAAAAATGTAGTGATGCAAACAATTTAATCTTATCTGAAAGCTAGTAGAAATTTTCGTACGTGTCGATTGTTTTTCTTCAATACTTATTGAAATACTGAATATCACCTTGGTAGGTATAATAATAAAAGATTTCACATGAAATTCATCCAGGGAGGCGAGTTTTGCAACAGATCAAAGTATAATGTTGCTCAGATCGCTCGAAATATTTCCGTGCACATATCATTCATTTGCCAGTGTGCGTTTTCCAAAACATTTGACGCAGCCTCAAGAAATGCTTCATCAATTGGAGGAAGAAAATAAAACTTGGAAAAGTCCATTTCCTTCTTATTGACATTAGCTGAAAAGCTTTGAGACACTTATTTGTTCAGGAATCAATTTTTCTAACAACAATGACAAACACCACTGTACCAGGAAAAAAGACAACAATGTCAGGTCCCACTATGCAATAACAAAACTAGTGATAAATTTTCAATGCGGGGGGAAAAATTGGAAGAAAAATAAGTAGAGATGATAAAAGTAAATGTGTCTTTTAAATCTCATTACTACTTCACAGCACACCCACTCCGGTGATATGTATTGCCATACAGCAATTTCCAACCAGTGGAGTTGGGTGGGAAATGGTGGTCGCCCTAGGCTCGGTAGGTAAAGAACTTGTTTCCAACGTTCTATTGCCTGGATTTGAAACAGTGGACCTTGACGGCAACCTTCATAGACGAGCATCTTACCACTGTGACACTAGGGTGCTTATTTCATTGCAGTAAAATACAACTTATTTGGTCCTCTAACTATAACTAAAGGCGATTTAACATAAACAAGGTATTGTGGGATTTGTTTCAGCAAAATTCTATCTCCCTCTTATACATGCTTCCCTGCGATATATCATGAAATTATTTTGTTACAAAAGAGTACAGCGAACCTGGTACCCACACCAGAAAATATAACAGCACCAGTAAAATTTTCCCCTCAAAGAGATCTATTCCTCAAAAACGCTTATGTGTTATATTTTTTGTATTTTTTGAGATATGAGCATTCAAAGGATTTTGGAATGCAAACTTTCCAGATATGTGCCTTATTTAGTCAGAAAGATGAATTCACAACAGAAAAAAATCAGTGGCATACAACCTACACTTAAAAATTCAAACTCTTTCATGTATAACCAGTGGTTCATATGCAGGGAATTATGGTAGTAAGTCAGGGGTTCTTAACCCTAGAATACTAACTATACGTCTCAGAGATGCAGAAGTATAGGCAGTTGGCATGCAGTTTTAGATCAGTTTTTTCTTTAGTTAGCCTGCAATTCTTGAGCTATGGGTCACAACCCAAACTTGATTTACAGGGGGCTTCCTATACGAGTCATGCAAATAAACTTACAGTCCTATTATAAATGCCCTTATTGCACCACTGGCTCCACTAATTTTGAAAAACAAACAGCCCCATTGGTCATGAAGCTGGTCTTGTCGTTGATTTTGGGTCGCAGCTGAAAAAGATTAAGAACCCTGTAGTAATTAGTATAAAATAAGAATATTTACTTCTCCAACAGGAAACTCTCTTAGTAAACACTCAACAGTGATATTTTTGGGCTTGCTCTTGGCTGTCGCATCTGAAGAGCTGTTATCCACGGAGCTCAAATCATCCTCTGAAATTTCTGTTCCTCCAAATCCCATTTCATCATCATGATCAGGAACGGGTAAAATACTTGTGCTTAGGATAGACGCTTCATCCTCAGTTGGATAAGAATCCTGCATCGGAGTGACAACAAACCTCACACTGTCGTCATCTTCCGCCATTGTCATATCCTCCATATTTGATGTAAGGACAACATTCTTCTGCGTTAAGCAGTCTGGAAAAAAGAATAAAGTATTTTCATAAAATTAATAGAAAAGTATCAATAAAAGAAACTTGCATTTAAATACAGCCAAAGTAAGGCTGTAACTAGGGATTTTGTGGGAGGGTGGTGGGGGGAGGGAACATAATTTTTCTACCCCTTCCACTGGTAAATTTGATGATTTTATAATAGAGGTTTTTTTTGTTCCCTTAAAATTGACCAACCAGGGCAGTTGACCTTAGTAGCCATCTAGTTCCGGACATGGACAAAGTACCATATTTTCCTGCAGGAAATTCCCGTATTTCCAAAATGTTTTCAACTCCTACAACCTCTTCAGTCACATGACTTGCAACACTTCTAACACACATCACACGACTCTATGACATTATAAAATACATTACAAATACACATACATGTGGCATTTCCCAGCATGCCCAATTTGTTGAAAATCGACACAGGAATGAGGAGTAGGAATTACCCGAGTTTTTACATGAAGCTCGCATTGAGCATTAGAGCACGGGTCTATAACACTTCCAACACCCTCGAATTTATACAAATACAGGCACAACAGGCAAAATGCCCAACACGGTGGGCCCTTCACTTAAACTGAGGTTTTAGATTCTAGCACCATGCACAAATCAGTGACATGGAAATGAAATATCAAATAAAAAATATGAAATGAGAAATTAATTCTCAAGTTGAATCTTGTCAAAAATAACTATTGGATATATTACTGCAAAATCCCGAAGTTAGCCTCTTCGCAAACTGGCCGCCCCAGTGAACCTGGCTAATGTCCAAAATTCGGGCTTTGGCCAGCCCCTATACATTGATCCTTATATATCCCTACATATATCGATCCCTATGGTTTGGGGTCATTGCCAAGTTGGAAAACTTTTTGTGATAATTATGGCCATTTATAATTAGCCATAGCTAACCATAATAATTATGATTAGCTATGGCAACCCCTACAAACTAGAATGTTTTGCATTGATCTGCAATGAACCCTCGGCTGACTGGAAATGTGCTGACAGTAAAAATTCCCATAAGTGTTTCTTCACATTTCTTAAAATTCTTCCAGATTGTTCTGTGGTAGCACTGATTGCCCTGTGACATACGTCTCAGATTTTGACATATTCTGCTCGCAATCACACCTGAAAGTTGGGAAACACAGAAAAACAACTTCAGCCAACCACCACTGTGGTGGCAGTGGAGTTCGAACTCTGGACCTCGCGATGCGAGTCTGTCACTATGGCCACTTGACCGACCTGATCGACTAAGCCGGCCAGTTTGCAAAGTGGCCAACTTCTACTAAACCAGACACAAGTACCTTGTCTATATTCCTCTGCGAAACTTCTAACAAATTGGTAGCTGTTGGAATGTGTGTGTGTACATATAGTGAACCTTCCATGAAGTTTGTTTCTGTGTAATGCTTGTTATATGTAGTGCTGCCATCTGCAGTCAATTTTTTTAAACTATAAGTTTTTTCTCAACTCATAGTAGTGGCCAAATTCTGGCTTTGGCAGTCCTAAAGGACAAATAATTCTCTAAACATTCACTGACATTTCCAAATAAAATGTTAGCTAACTCTCTACAGTTTGCCGCAGAAAATGTTAGCAAACTCTGCAATGCTAAATAAATTGCTAAGGAGCTATATAATGTCACCTAATGTTGAATTATTCTAATATACATTCCCTTCAGACAAATATATAAGAAGAAAAAAGATTTGTGGGGAAGAAGCATGGTTTTTTATTCACTCCCAGAAAAGGTTCATAGGGTTACTTTGTTTTCTCAAATCAGCGCACTCTCTCCACATGATGGCAATGATGCAACAGTGTTTTGTATTTCTTCCATAGAACTTCTAATGCAATATTACATCGACCATGTTGAATCGGTTAAATCATCTAGAAATAACTTCAAAGATAATAAACTAGTTTTAAAGTTTGTATAAATTATTTCACCTCTTTCTAATAAACTTATTCATTCACAACACATACATAAAAATGGAACAATAAAGGAATTATAGTAACCTATATGCCAAATAAGCGCCAAAGTAATCGCAGCAACAAGTAGCTTCATTTCTTTTCCCTTCTCAATAGTCAAACGTTTTTTCTTCCATCGATTCTGTAGTCTCAAGGAACCTGAACAAATGGGGAAAAAACAGTTCGTTTAACAATACCCAAAACCATAAAGCGTTCCTTACATGTTGTACTCGCAAAGAACTGATAAAAAAAATTAATGAACAATAGAATGTTTTACTAGTCCCTTAATTAACCCATTTTGCATCTGGAAGCAGAATGATCCACGAGTATATGAAATTTCACGATCGCATGCGTGTAATAATCCACATACAGTCAAAGGTGGATTTAGGGTTTGGTCACTTGTGGGCTTTTCAAATTTTGTTGTTTTTTACCGATGATATTCTAATCTTCATATGACCACCGATTCCTTAATTTTGCTGCCCCTCAGTACAGCCTACTTAGCCACCACCCCCTCCCCCCATAACATAATATGTCTCTATCATCTTTTTGTCATTCCGATACTTACACTCTCTAGGCTCCTCTTTTGCTTGCACAGCAATCTGGCCTTTTGCTCTGTGTCTTTTTTTTCTTTTTTTTTGTCACTCGCATACTTTCGGTCCTTTACTGACCAGGCCCTCATTTTCTTCACTGTTTTGGTCACTCTGATACTTACACACTCTCTAGGTCAAACTTTCGCGTGATCACTCATGTACCATTGAATCTTGTTACAGTTCCCCCCGATGTCCCACCAAGCCCGCTTCAGGTGAATGAATTTTCAGTGAATGAATGTCCCATTCCTAGGCTTGACATGTGTTAAACCGTGATTCAATATAATTCAGACTTGTTAGGGCGCTAGAATTTAGCGAAATAAATGGTGGCCTGGTCCAACCATACATATTACAAATGGGAAATATTAAACAGCGAATCAATCACAGCCCGGAAGTTGAAAAATACTGCTGTACTTTCCCTCTTGCACACTGACTTAATCCCTCACTCTCTAGGTCACTCACGTTCTTGTACACCATCTAGAGGTCAATCTTGTGATTATTCGTTAACCTGATCCCTCGCCTTTTTTAGAGGCCTATTGATGGTTTTGCTGCCCTACTCGCATTAAACTCTAACTTTCTTGCCCACTCATTCCTCAAATGTGCCCCCGCCATGAATTTTCGCCACCCTGGGCTATAACCCACTTAGCCCTCCCCCCCCCCCCCCGCACTAGATCCGCCTTCGTGCACAATTATAAAAAAAAATGTTTATTTACCGATACGTGGTGATGGTAGCAGGGACGTAGTGTACCTCCTCGTGGCCTCAGGACAAACTTTTCCTTGGGGAACTTCCATGGGCAGAGATGGGGGGGGGGGGGCAGCGTCAAAAGTGGAGTGGGCAGATGTGTATATATGAATTGACATCATCGTGCACCCCCCCCCCCCCAAACTTCCAAGTCTATCTCCGTCTATGAGAACTTCTTGAAATTATTATTATTATGCAAAACAAATGTAAACATTTGCGGGGGGCCCATTCTGCTCGGGACCAGTGGGGGGGGGCAGTGTCCCGGTTGCCTCAGCCTATTTACGGCCTTGAATACTTGACAACAAAATGATGAAATTAATGCCAGGCTTGCAAAAAAACCAATAATTTATTTTCCAACTTAAAGATATATATTCTTAGTTATAACTATAATTCCATTATAATTATCCTTCAATTATTGATTTACTCACTGATATTTATGAAATAGTTTGAGAGAACTGCAATATGTAATTCAACATCGATGAAAAACCACGGGAAAGAAGAAAATTGGGAAATAAACAATAAGCACCAGTCAAATCAGAAGGAGCAGTTAAAGAATGAAGCACTGAAAAAAAATATTTATATATATATATATAATATAAAAATGCTTCGAACGTTTTCAAAAGTCTTGCTTTTTCGTTAAAAACTGACTTAAATCGAAAATTACTCTTCAGTTTTCCTTTTCTTTTTTCTGATAATTGCGAAAACGGCAAGCTAGAAAAATCAACTATATATGTGCTGACGTCTATTGGCAGAAAGTAAAACTAAAATCAGATGATTTGTTTTTTCCTGTTTAATTGTAAGGTTTGTGCTGTCATCTGTGAAAAACAGTATGTAACTTCATGTTGTTTGAGTTTCAGTTTTTGCTAGTAGATGGCAATAGTGATATCGTATTTGAATAGAGAGCGCGAAGTTTAAACCTTTAATTTTTGATTGATTGAGAAGAAAAATGTGTGTGAGATTCTGTGTGCTAGCTTCTTTAGTTTCATCCATTAATTATGAATTTTCATAAACTCTGGAACTATTTCTTTCATAAGTTCTGTATTTTCATTGCTGCTGAATTAATTCTCTTATATTTATTCTCAATTTCCATCAGTTCTGAAAAAAATTATTTCTTTCATAAATTCTTCTTTTCTGAATTATTTCTTTCATTAATTCTGAATTTTCATAAGTGCTGCACATGGGCGCAGATACTAGCTTCAAAGGTGGAATCGACTGACGGTGTATATGTGTATGAATTGGCATCATGATCATTATCGTGCCCCTTCCAGACTGCCATGTCTATTTCCGCCTATGGTGCTGCAATTATTTCTTTCATTAATGGAACTATTTCTTTCATTAATGGAACTATTTCTTTCATTAATGGAACTATTTCTTTCATTAATGGAACTATTTCTTTCATTGATGGAACTATTTTTTTCATCAATTGAACTATTTCTTTCATTAGTGGAACTATTTCTTTCATTAATGGAACTATTTCTTTCATTAATGGAACTATTTCTTTCATTAATGGAACTATTTCTTTCATTAATGGAACTATTTCTTTCACCAATTGAACTATTTCTTTCATTAATGGAACTATTTCTTTCATTAATGGAACTATTTCTTTCACCAATTGAACTATTTCTTTCATTAACTCTGAATTTTCATAAGTACTGCAATTATTTCTTTCATTAATCGGAATTTTCATCAGTTCTTAAAGTATTTGACTCATAATTTGTGATATTTCATCAATTCTAGAATAATTTCTTTCATCAATTATGTAATGATTTATTTCTTTAATTATGTAATCAATTCTTTCGTTAACTATGTAATCAATTCTTTCGTTAAGTATGTAATTAATTCTTTCCTTAATTATGTAATTATTTCTCTCATCAATTCTGTAATTATTTCTTTCATTAGTTCTGGAATTATTTTTGTCATCAATTTTGGAACTACAGTTGTTTCCTTCATTCTGAATTTTCATTAACGCTCGACTTATTTGTTTTATCAATTCTGAATTTCCATCAATATTCTCGAATTATTTCTTTCACTAATTCGGAATTTTCATCATTTATGGAATTATTTTTTCCATCAATTTTGGAATCATTCGTCCAGGAATTTAATTCTGAAATTTTCCATCAATTCGAAATTTTCATTTTTTTTTGTGATAATTGACATTTAATTTCCACATTTTTGTCCAAATTTTTATGTATAGATATTTTTCAGCATTCTGTAACAATGCGTACTTTTTTGAATGGATTCCCTCCCCCATAAAATATATAAAATGGAGGCTAAGAGTTCTCGAAATTATCAGGAAGCCTCTGTGCCCGCTATTATTTTCGCACCGGGCCCTCCGTGTCTTATTAGGGCGGGTCTGAGTATGATCTTATTCGCGAAAAATAACTGGAAATTAGTCAGCCTGAGATTATGCAGCACAAAAAGTAAAATTTTTACTTTCAATCATTTATATTGGTTTTTAGTGTGGTCGGCAAAAGTTCAAAGAGATTATAAGAATATTCTCGAAACCTCTCTACTTCCAATCGGAGGGCCATCGTTTCAACAGGTCTCAGTGTCCCTATTCACATATTTATATCCACCAGTGTGTGATTTACTTCTAATAAGTGGCGTGAGTTTTAGATAGGTGAGTTTTGTAGCCAAACCAAAATCAAATAGTAATCCCTCGGGGTCTATTATCGTATCATATTTATACCCAATACCGCCAGTTTTCAAGAATTGCTGCACTGCAGCAGTAAATTAAGCGAAGTTGATTTTCTCTGAATTCCGTTTTTCTTATAAACCCAAGTGAGAAAAAGGGTCGAGTTCATACCCAAAACCCTTATGTGGCAAATGCTGTAATTTCTCAGCGTTGAGTATTTCAAACGATTCATGACAGTGGCGCAACTGTTAAACTGTGAATATTTAAATATGCTCATGTCTGTATACTTTAGAGACAAGCTGTTTGTGTGTTTCTTTTTTCGTTAATTTAGTTCTTGAGGAAAATTCTGTTAAACTACAGTGTAATAACAAGCATGGGATTCATCCATAAAAACATTTACCTTCATATCATATACAGTAAAAGTCCATTAGAACGGCAGTTCACAACCACGCGGAAAATTATTACAACAAAATTATTACTCGCTATGAGCGTATTTCCAATTTTTGCTCTTTTTGGTTATAAAATTGTCGAAAGTTGCTGCTTTATCCGCATTAAACGTCTTTAGATAATTTCGTTCTGATATTAACGAATTCACAGGACTCGTCATGAAATTTTTGTCTCACAGCTGTAGATTCTCAATTTTACATAGTTTTGTGTTATCAAAGAAATTTAGTGGAAAAACTAAACAATTGAAATTCTCAAGTATTTTGTTATCACTGTTTGTTTGTATATCACTGTTATTTATTGTTTTGTACAGGGTGGGCAGAAAGTCCGTACAAACTTTGAATATTCATAAAAAGAAGAAAAATAACCAAAATAAAAAATGGTTTGCAGGGTTCGCTAGGTCACGGAAATTTTTTGACAGGAAAAAAAATAACTAAAAAAACTCTAGAGAACGATAGGTGCCGCTGGTACGAGCGACTTCGATGGAAATATGCAAATGAGATGGTTATACGAACTTGCGCTCCTAATCCGCAACCAGTTCACTGTTGTAAACCGTGTATGTGGACCTGCTACACTCTGTCGTTGTTGGATTTGAGACTCGCCTGCAATATGTTACACGTTATACTCTGTGGTGGTCATGTGGCACACATACTGCTGTAATAAACGATTTGGAGGCATTCTGTTCGTTATTTGCTTATCTTTTCTTTGACTTGCGTAAGTCAGTGCCACCTATCGTCTGTTTTTTTAGGTTTTTTTTTCTGTCTTAGAAAAATTCCCGTGACCTAGCGATACTAACCCGGCAAACCGTTTTTTATTTCGGTTATTTTTCCGGTTTTTATGAATTTTTAAAGTTTCTACGGACTTTTTGCCCACTGTATGTCACTGCTCACTTGAATGACTTCATGAACTCGTCAACATTTTTCCTCTGATCGGAAAGTTTGAACAAGAGAACGTCTTTAAAATCGATGCTGGGTGTGGAGAGGCATTCACGTCCAAATGGGAGACAGTTTTTGTCGGACTAATTTCAAACGTTCATAAATTCATCAAAATTAGACATAGCACTGCCATCTTGGTCTCATTTTGAAGAGGAAAAAATTAAGTTTGTGCTAATAATTATTTTGATATTTGTGGTAGCCTGATGTCAGGTGCTGCGCACGCGCAAAGTGAGGCAACCATTATCGAGTTTTTAGATTTTACAAGTGTCTATAAACGGAATCATATCTCAGAAACTACTTATCCAATACCAGTGAACCAAGCGTTACTTTGAAGAGGATTATATGTACTATAACTCATTCGCAGGTTTGAGTTTGTGTCTTAAACACTCAGAAAGATACAAGACTGTAAACTTAAAATAGTAAAAATTTTGGATTTTTCCAAAATGTCATGATACATGAGTACAAAGTGCAACCAAAATAAAAAAAATCGGGTGCGAATGCATAGAACACAAAGTGACGAACATAACGACACCAAAAACTCCGGGCCCGAACCCAAAACCAACACGCAGTACTCCCGCGGCGAATATAGACAACGTAAGCGCACTCGGTCATATCCGGCGGCATGTAACGGAGCTGGATCAAGTATGGTTACTACTACTACTTAACCATACATGTATCTCGTACTCATTCCTGTACGTAATTTCTTTACACATGCCAGAATGTGCGCGTACGTGTTGTGAATCTAACGTGAAAATTGTTTCTGTGTAAATGCTTGTCATGTGTATAGTGCCAAGTGAAGAATCAAGTATGGCTGCGTAGATTTCGTTGCCGATGAAATGTACAGTGCAATGGAGGTCGGCCCAGTTCCCAGACCCATTGAACCCACTTGGCATTCCCAATGCGGTGGCCTGAAATCGGACTTGCACTGGGGCCACGACTACTTTAAAAAACATTCTTTGATGTTAAAATCGATGCCGGGTGTGGACATCGATGGTTATTTGAACTATAGTTATAAAAAATTACAATTCAAATTAACTATAAACGATTGACATTTTTTCACGAAAATATCTGCGGTAGTGTTCAACACTGCCTAACCTTTTTCAGCACATTTTCTTTCAGTTATTCGGAAACATCTTTCAAATTCTGGTCTCGTTGTCTCTTACCGAGAGAGACAAAAGTCGGATAGAATCATCACACATCCCATATGTATGGTGGGGAAGTCCTAAATAACAAGAGGGAATTTGACTTCTGTGTCTATTCTTTGTTAGAAGCAGCTGAGAGTGATTTTTACGAGGAGCATGTGCCGTATGATAAGAGTCATCATGTTCAATTCTTGAAAAGAGATAAGGAAAAAAATGGAATATTTTAGAACATTTAGGCATTATAGAGAATATGGCTTCCTAATTTTGAACTCGCTGTAACCAAAAGTTTTTTTTATCTTTTATATTAGCCATTTGACTGTTACTTGCAAATCACTCGTTATAGCGAGATTCTAGCTATAATACGTACTCCTTATAACGGAATTTTTACTGTATCATAGTGTGAGTCAAATTCATCGACAGAGTGACATAATGAGTGAGTGAATAAGCATGTGAGTGAGCCACACAGCAAGTGTGGTGCACCTACTAACTCGCTCATTCATTCGTTCGTTTGTTTACTTGATCACTTACTCACTGTGAGTAATTGAGCAAGTAAGCAAACGAACGAATGAATGAGCGAGTTAGTAGGTGAAAAAATGAGTGAGTTAGTAGGTGAGTAAATGAGCGAGTGAGATAGGTGAGCAAATGAGCGAGAGAGTTTGTAAGTGAGCAAATGAGCGAGAGAGTTTGTAAGTGAACAAAATGAGCAAGTGAGAAAGTGAGTGAGCAGGTGAGCGAGTCACTCATACGGTCACTCACTCGATAACTCGCTCACTCACTCGGTAACACTCCCCCCCCCTCTCTCTCTCTCTCACTCACTCAATCATTCAATCGAGAACTCACTCAATCATTCAATCGAGAACTCACTCGATCACTCATACAGTTACTCACCCACTCACTCGTTTACACATTCATTTACTTGTTCAACCACTCGGTCACTCACTCACTGGTGACGAACTGTTATCGGTGAATTTCGCGGCGGTGAATTGTTATCGATGAATTTTCCGTGAATCATACATCACACCAGCATTTCATGCATGAAATCTTTACCAGAATGAGATTCATGAATAAAAAGTTTGAGATCGAAAAGTGAAATGCTTAAAAATAAGCTATCTCTAATATAATTAATGTTTCTAGTCTACATATGTCTAAAAATAACTCTGAAAAATCAGAAGAAAAAAAAATCATTTAAATATATTTCCATTTCCAGAATAAAATATTAGACATGCTTCTACCTCTATAATAGAACTAATTATTATTCAAGCTTGTAGAAATATATGCATTAGAAGATTAAAAATTTCAGTACTTTATTTTTTAATATATATTTATAGTAAAAAAAATGTAGTAATAATAATAAATATCTGTGTTAGTAGAACATTTCGATGTCCTCCACTTTCTGAACATTGGCTCTCATTCAGGGGGGTCAAGTGTCAGCGTTAGAAAGCTGAGCTGCTTCAGGATTTTTATATTATACTATATACGAAAATCATTTTATTTTATTTTTTTCCCCTTCTGTTGCTTTTCGATGACCTCAATCTTGGTACACATGACCTTCGCTTGCCATTTCATTACCACTTTTCTTGCCTTTTTGGCCCTGGTTCAAGCGCTACTTTAACAAGATGAGAAAGACAACAGCAGTCCGAGTTCAAAGCGGAAAAAGCGAGTTGAACTTATTCTTTAATCGACGGGTCATCGAACTCTGATCATTTTCAAACTCTTATTTTAAATCTTTGATGAGATTCTGCGGCTTTATTCTAGAACGTAAGCGATTTACATTATTTCGATGGGTAATGAGTACGGCTAGGATTTTTATGCCCTAAAAACTTTTAAAAAATTCATTTATGAACTTAAAATACTATTAATATGCCCTTGAAATACTGTTAATATGCCCTATAAAGAATAAAATATGTACTAAAAAAAATGTTCATTCCTATCCCATCAGTTTTAGCAAAATAATATGATAATGATAATTGTTGATGTAGCCTAATCTATTTTGAACCATTACTTATTGTATGAACAAAAATTTTTTATTTTACTAACCACTACGAGTATCCGAGAATCAATGAAATGGCTTTCAATTTGTTTTTTAAATCTTTTTTTGCCGTTAATGTATCAAACACAGAAATTTAAATGCTTTCTAAAAAAAATTATCTATATGAAGAGAAAGAAAATGAAACAAAACAAAACAGAATTTTTCTTCAGTTTCTGTGAAGTCTGAAGGCTGAAATTGATCAATGTCGACAGAACCTGGGTGGTGTACTGTTTAAAAGTAAAAAAGTAAAGTATCGGTTAGTAGCCACTGTGGTGGTCGAGTGGCCAGAGTGACGGACTTGCATCGCGAGGATCCGGGTTCGAACCCCACCGTCGCCACAGTGGTGGTCGGCTGAAGTTGGTTTCCTGTGGTTCCCAACTTCGAGGCGCAAATGCGAGCAGATATCCCCGTTAAAAAGCAGAGAATATATGGACGAGGTGCATGTCTGGTTTAGAAGAAGTTGGCCACTTCACGAACTGGCCGGCTTAGTTGATCCGGCCGCAGCTATGGTGGTCGAGTGTCCATAATGACAGACTCACATCGCGAGGACCCGGGTTCGAACCCCACCGTCACCACAGTGGTGGTCGGCTGAAGTTGGTTTCCTGTGGTTCCCAACTTCGAGGCACAAATGCGAGCAAATCTCCCCATTAAAAAGTCTCGCCACAGAAAGCAACAGGCCTACAACAATAAATTATTCAATCACTACACTTCGCGCATAGTTAGAAAAACTGATGGCAGCACTACACATAACAAGCATTACACAGAAACAAACTTCACGCCAGGTGACAATACACGTACACGCACATTCCAACATACACCAATTCGTTAGAGGTTCCGCACAGGATTATGAACGAGGTGCATGTGTATGGTTTAGTAGTAGTATCGGTTAGTAAGGGACGATTCCAAGTTTGGGTGTCGCAGGGAGTTTTTTCTGCAATAGGGTTGTTAGCTTACCTCCGGGGATAATAAATGGAATAGCTTACTTATCTCCGGGAGTCGTGAATTCAAACACAATAGACATGTTTAAAAAGAAGTATGATAAACGTTGTAGGACATACCAGGAAGCTATCCATACTTAGATAAGACAACCATAATCTTTTTATATGGACAGTGTATTTATTATCTATTATTAATTATTAGTTTTTTCTTTCGTGATACATGCTTTTATATTGGGTTGCTGTATTTTTGTTTGCCTGTTGTGGTCTTTGTGTTCGTATTTGTAATTAATTTTAATTTAGCTCGATATCTTTACTAAGACCATTTGAATTACAGTCAGATCTTGACTTGAAAAAAAAAGAAGAATCATTAAAAACCATTTGAAGCTATTAAAAGTAAGAAACAAAGATTATACAATTTTTGAAGTTTGAAAGATTGAAATAACCTGTTGTATGCGGCAAAATGTACGGTAGTACATGTATATACAACAAGTAAGACGTTTATGGTGAAAAGAAACCATTTTTAGTTTCAATAAAAACTACCTATCAAAGAAAGGATGATCAGTTCAATCTCTGTCCTTTATGGCCGATGTCACAGCCCAGTACCAGGCCGGGCCGGATATTGATAGTAACTAATGGAAATATTAAGTTTGAGGCCCCCCTCTCTGTGCACCCCCAATATTTCGAATTACTTTACCCCTATGTCTACTGGCTACATTCCTGCTTCTTTTGGCTCTGCTGGAGTGTAGTTAGACATCTTAATTCCACTGACGTTTAATTGGGAAATTTCATGAATTGTTAGTATTTATCTGTTTCGATTGCACATCATCTATTCCACAATGTTCTACAAAAAAAAAAATTGTAATTGACACTATTCTTATCTTTCTCTCTGTAACTTCCTCATTAACTTTCTTATTTCACCACCAGGAGTTGTTGAAATCATTTTTAATAGATCCGGAATTTTCATGTTATCAATAGATAGTTTCTCCCCGACCCCCCAACGTTCATTTTCGAGGACTTCAACTGTAATGAATTTCATCGCTGATTTATTCCTCCATTTTTTTTTAATAACTATCAAAATTCTGCAGTCTAATTATATGTTTTATAAAGGTTTTGTAAACTTTGTTTTTAATTTTTTATAACTAATTTTCAATTTTATGAAATTTTTTTTCTTCAATTTTTGTAAATTTTGTTAATTACAGACTGTTGCAGACAATTTTTACCAGCACCTTTGTTTCCACAATTTTATAGTTCTTCATTTTGGCGTTGTGTTACTGGAGTTCAGCAAGTGTGTGCCATAAAATTTATATTTTATGATATAAAGTAGACTCTGGACTATCCGGCCTAATGTGCTGGAAGGGTGGGCCGGATAACAGAAAAGCCGGATAGGCCGAAGTTAGATAAATGCTCACTTCCTACCTAACACCATCCATACCATCAAAAAAATACCCTTTTTTATACCAAAATCCGCTCCTGTTCAAGTTTTTTGACCTCTAAGTACAGACGCGTAGTTAATAAATGTTTATCATGTACTGAACTATGTATATACAGGATTTAAAAATTTCTTACAAAATTACTGGTACAAGAATAAAAACATTGGGCACATTTCAGGTTTTAGGATAAATTCTTTTATGTCTATCTTGATTAGAGGAAACATGAGGAATCATCAACACTATACAAATATATTATGAACACATACTGTCGCTTTTGAAATAAACGAAACATTAACGTAAAACGTATGTTTAATTCTTAGAAAAATTATTTAAAGTTATTTCACTCTTCATTGATAAATAATAACGCAAATGTCAAAAGGTAGGCCTAAGATGAAATAGTCAAAAACTCAGTTTTTAGTTTTTAAATTCGATTCCCATTTTAACGAATATCGTTATAGTGAAAATCTCGTTTTAACGAAAACTTTTCTAATTCCCCGGATAAGTTTACATAGGAACAATGTATAATGAAATTTCGTTATCGCGAAGTGATTTGTCCGGTCTCTTGGAG
Source organism: Pholcus phalangioides (assembly GCF_987345545.1). Taxonomy (NCBI): domain Eukaryota; kingdom Metazoa; phylum Arthropoda; class Arachnida; order Araneae; family Pholcidae; genus Pholcus; species Pholcus phalangioides. The sequence goes on from NW_028301616.1 coordinate 31,965,000, forward strand.
TTCGTTATAACGGGAATTCGACTGTACCGACGTCACACAGCGCATTAATGGCGGATGATGAATTGTCTGGATTTATCCAGTGGCCGTATTGGTGGACAAAGCACTGTTGGTGAAGTTGTATCATCTCAGACAAGAATCGCCGTCTGAAGCTTTGCGAATGTTTCGGACACAGAAGAGACTGAAAAATGGTTCAGGTCCAGAATTTTGTTACCTTTTCTCCTACAGCCCCTTCTGTCAACAAAAATGTGAACTTTTTTTTCTGTTCCAAAAAATCCCCCCTGTTCGAGAATAATTCTTTCGCAAACCGCATTCAAATATCCTCTTCACACCTGAGACAAAACTGGTCACTAAATAAACTTTTTTTTTAATTCATTCGTGTTTACCGCACGTCAGAATGCTCTTAAATTAAACAATTTGGGTAGGAAAATTTTCACTAGGAAAATTTGAGTTAGGTATACATATGCGGTCTTGAGAAAGAGTCATAAAAAACAATTTAAAACCGTTTAAAAAAGCAGGTGCACATATGCGTACCTCCTGAGCGAAGAAGTTACACCAATTCCTTCAATTTTTATGAATTTTTAATCCATTTATGAATTTATAGGACACTGTTACAGCATTCGAAATCATTGGTGGTCCGCTGGTCCGAGACTAGTAATTAAACAATCGGACCACCGAGAAAAAAATTGTGGTGGTCCTCGAGACCAGTAACCAAAAAACGTCACCAGTCAGTTTGACAGTTGCAAATGTATTATTTTTTACTGAATATGCTAAAAAAACGCGTACATTCATGTGAAGCTATTTTGTTTTAATTATTTCGTAATCAATGTTGTTGCTGTTTGAATCTTATCAAAAAAAACTATTCAGTATATTATACTTTCTTAGTAGTAAATCTTTTGTAAAATGTTTTCTGAAAATGTAATTTAAGAAAAGAATGCCTCTTCACCTCCATACTTGTTTATCGATAAAGCCACATATCAACTTCATAGGGTTTGACAACAACTCTAGTTGTTTTTAATGGCTTTTCGCACCCATGGGTTGTATATCACTCTTCTAAATAGCAATATATATTTAGGAAACAAAATTATTATTATTCAGAAGAAATTTTTCGTTTAGTGGATTACTCATTGTCTGCAGATCAGTAGGTTCTCGTATTCACTGGTCCGAGGGACGAGCGACTTTTATTTTTCAATTCTAACGCTGCTGTGTTTCCAGGCAGGTATGTCATAGAATGTTTAGTGGCAGTGTTACATGTGCGAAAGGTTTATGGAAGGTAGGAAAAAAATTAATAGGATCAATAATGAAACTTTCTTGCTGCTCTATAAGCATTATGAAATGACTTTTTATCAGCAAAATAAATTATACTCATGTATATTGTTGCGGCTACACCGCCTCGATCACCTAAGCGTTTACAAGATGTATGAACAAATTTGCATGTATAAATCATATCTTCGTGAGTAGGTCATGAAGATCATGACCATCGGTCAGCGCACTTTCGAAAGATGCCACGACCTTTTAACGTAAGTTATTATATATTTCTACCATGCTTTTTCTAATGTTAAGAAAATTTCTAAAGACAATTGCATACGAGTGGCGATAGACTTTTCCGATGGTTAATCTACTTTGTAAAGAAACGAGAAACAAATTATATTGGTAAAGAAAAACAACAATAACACTTGCTTATACATATATACAAGATATTATTAGTGTAACTTAATCCTCAAAATGCGGTAGCGGCATTCATTCAGCTACGAAAAATAGGCTTCTGTGTCAATATTGGAGCGAATCATTGGGCCACAGACCTTCAAAATACGTCGCACGACGCAGCGTTCATTTAAGTAACCGTATTGTTTTTACTTCAAAATAACAATCTCTCTCTCTTTGTATCCTCGTGGCTCTGTCCTGTCATCGTCCACAATGATTTCGGTAATGTTACAGCCGACTACTTCCTTGACGTGACATGAGGTTGATCGTGCTGAGTCACTTCATATTGTTAAGCTAACAAATCACTTCCCATTTGCCGCATCGAGTCAAGTGTTTGGCGATTCAAAAAATAAAAACCTAAATTCACGAGGGGAGATGCATGAAAGGCTCAGAAAAAAAAAATGGAACGTATTCTCATTCCATTTAGTCCATATTCATTCATTAGTGCTATTAGCGGCCGCAAAATGCACCAAAGGTTGAATTTGAAACAATGGCCGCTTAGCCCTCTAGTTTGAAGTGTAATTAACATCGGGTTTTCCCCGTTCGGTTTGAAGTAAGAAAAATTAAATAGAGGTTTCTCTGACATTCCTTCATTTTAATGATTATAAAAGTGTTTCTCGATTAGGGTTCTGCGAGAAATAGTAATGGATAGGCAAGCAGCACAATAAAGAAGAACGAATTCAGAAAGCCGTGTCGGTGTTGCAGCAATCCAAATAAGCAAATTCTTCATGCCAAACGAAATTGCCATCTGTACATACAAGTCTTCAACTTTTGGAATCAAAAGATGCAAATACAAACACCAAACCAAGCTCGGCAGGCAAATTGCCCAGCGAGGTGGCTGAAAAATATGCCCCTAAAAAATATGGATGCGAAATATAATTAAAATATAAGAGCATATATCACAAAAAAGCTAATAATTAATAATATATAATGCACTGCCCATAAAAAACAATATAGTGGTCGTATCTTAGCTATGGATAGCTTCTCGATTTGTCCCATTATATTATCGCACTTCTTTTTGAACGTGTCTCAGTTGTGTTAGAATTAACGTCCCCCGGACGTAAACTATTCCATTCATGAACAACCCTATTGAGAGAAAAACTCCCTGCAACATCACAACTTGGAGTTGTCCCTTACTGAATGATACTGGTCTCCCAGTGTCAAAGCAGATGATTGTCGGTGTATTAAGGCAGTCGAATCCTGTTATAATGAACTCCAAGGGACTGAAGAAATCACTTCGTTATAACAATATTTCGTTATAAAGAAATTTCCGCTTTTTAAAATTTTGAACAGTCACTGAGAAAATTTTGTTGTAAGAGAATTCGACTTTAGTGAAAAAATTGCCATTTACATCCAGATAAGAGAGCCTATTGTACACTGGCATCCAAAGAAGTATTTTGATGCTTTGGTCCCTATTTTTTGGTTCAGGCAGGTGGAAGCCTGTTTGAAGATGGAAAATGCAAATTTGGTCAAGAATTCGGCAATGTCCATCAAACTTCATCGATGCTTCGTGAACTGGTTTTGTGACAGCTGATGAGTGTACTGATTGTGCTAAAAGAACAAAAAAGGTGATTAATTGCAAACCAGCTGCTATATCTATCTGCTATAAAAGGCGACAATGGGAATCATGGTTGAGGTCCAATCCAGATCTGTGCTGGAGATTCATCAATTCAATTTTTTGGTGCATAAAATCCATAGACAAGGTCCAAGATGGGCACATTGCAATGCATTCGTAAGATATCAGCACGCCTTTTCTCATACTGCACGTAATTTCGCATTTGCAGAAATGTGCCGTTTTTCTATACTTACTGTGAAAATTGAACTGTTTTAGGTCAGTTGTTTCCATCGTATGATCTCTCGTGGAACCCATGATGGTTATCAGGCTGTTCTGCGGAACTTTGTGGATGTTCCACGGAATCTAAACGAATTCTGAGTACTTTTTCAATACACAGGGTGTCCAGTGAAGTTCACGTTTTTTGGTTTGAGAAACCTCACTACTCCTAAAAGAAAAAAAATTCCAAAAAAAAAGCCAATCTTTTTTTACGACTTATACATATATGTGAATGTCCCGTTAAATACTGGACATATGATCACCTAATGATTCCCAAGTAATATGAAAAATGATATTTGTGTGGAATCTTATCGTCACAAGGAGTTGGAATCGGCTTCTGGTTTGTAACCAAAATAATAATTTTCGATTTTTAATCTCTCATATTTAATAAAAAATGCGAAAAATTTTAACATCAAACAAAAGAATGATTTGATGGAAAAAATAATTGCAGTGCAGTGTTTTTGTTCAATTCTTTCCACGGTCGAAATTCCGCTGTTTTGTGACCGACGGGGGAAGAAAAAACTACTGGAATTACTGTTTCTCAGTTTTTTAGTCATCGAAATGGTCTGAATTTGTTTAAATAATACTATTTCGTCGAAATTTCCGGATAAAGAACAGCTCATCAGTATTAGTCATCAATAAAAATATATATTTTTTATTTATCTACAAGCTCTCCGGGTGCTGGGACTTTCAAGGGGTTCCATTACGTTTGATTTCACGGAGCCCCAAATAAGCTTATAAGGAACCGTTTTGACGGAGCCCCAAATAAGCTCTTATAAGGAACCGTTTTGTGCCGTCCAACACCAATTGGAAATCTATGTTCTAGGTTTACATACATAACCAGCGAATACGTGCAGCACTAATTCGATCAAGTTGATGTAAATTTACCTGAAAATATTCATGTAATAATCCAATTTCAAGTTTATATGCTCTAATTTTACAAATATGGAAAAAGTGTTTGGCATTTGCGGACGCATGCAATCTACTTTATGCACATTTATTACCACGATACGCTCAGGTAAAACCTCTTAAAATAGGGAAACGCACAATTCAGCCATTGAGCATTTCATTAACCGTGCGCATAAATTTCTGGGACGTTCCAGTTTTTTGGAAACACGTGTACTGTTGTTGATGATGGAGATGCATTAGAAGAGAGCATAGATAGGGTGCCGGATAGTTCGAGGATATTTTCCAGGTGATATAATACACGAGTAGAGATGGAAGACTGTCTTAGGATATGTACAGTATAATGCTTGCTTCAAGAGTTTCCTAGAACACTAAATCTATTCTAAGGGTTCCCTAGAACAGTGTTTATCCATTTCTCTGAACTTAAGCATCAGTAAAATGCCTGAACAATCAGATAGACCACTAAATGATGGAAATTTACACGAAAATGTTCATGTAATAATCCAATTTCAAGTTATATGCAGGTAGGTTATATTAGATTATATTAGGTATGTGTGCCTAATCTTTTATTAAATCTCATGTAATAACTACTACCAATATAAGTAGCATACAATTGATCAATTTTCCTTTGATTAAAATTAAATTTCCACATCACATCTGCTAACGGGTCACCCGTGGTCTGCGGACCATAGGTAGAAAAACTCTGCAGTACAACATTGAAAATATTTTAAGGATGCCCTAAAAAACGGTTCTTAACCAGTGCTCCATGTACACTAACCAGAGGCTCCATGACGGCTCGAAGGAAATAAAATAAATCAGTAAATTTGAAAAATAAAAAATGAAGCCAACGGGCACCACCATAGAAATTACATACTGAAAAGGGCTCTGCGAGTCACAAAAAGGTTGAAATCACTGCCCTAGAACATCGAAACTATTTGAAGGGTTCCCTAGGAAGAAAATGGAAATTTTTTCAAAGTTTCCGTAAGAGAAATAGATGAAAAAGAAAAAAATGCAAAAATAAGCTATACGTAGGGTTGGATTGAGAATCCTTCGAGGCCTTGCCAGTTTATATAATATTCCACACCTTAGGGCAGGGAACCTATCACACAATATTCAATGCTACCCTTTGAACGACTCAATTTTCGAACAACAAAATGCATTACAGCAGTTTTTATATTAAAAGAATGTGCATAAGTTCCGGATACAAACACTACATCGATTCAATAATTCTGAAGGGGAAATATGGAGAAAAAAAAATCAGAATAAAAGAAAGCATTCAAAGTTTATATTTTATCGCGTAGTTTCATAAAGAATTTGCATTACGAAAGAGCGATTCTTCATTCATTTTCAGGCATGAGGAAAATTCTACAGAATAAAATACGGTCTTGTTATTCAATTTAAAAACCCATCCAGAATGGGCATTGAACTCTTCGAATGACTAAATATTAGAATATTCATGATTGAACATTGAATATGTCGAAGAGGAAAGTTTTTTTTTCGAAATTGCTCTTCTTTTGAATTGAATAATTCAATTTTTTATGGGAATTTTTCTAATTGCGTGGTGTATTTAAATATCCTTTCAATGTCAAATAATGCGCAAGTCTTTCCTCTGAATCATCCTCATGGATCAAAATAGACAAAAAAAGAGGTTCAAGTTCATAACTGAGTTCTTTGATTGGAGAATGCACCACAGGAGGTAAAAAATATATAATAATTGTTATCAGTAATAATAATAATAATAATAATAATAGGAGCAAAGAAAACCGCATCGACCATCTTAGAGTTATTCGGTTCGGGAAATAAGGTGCAGATGTGTTTACCGTACCTGTGGTAAATGATGTGGAATCAATTGGTAGGAATAAGAAAAAGAAAAATGTATTACATATAATATTGAAGAATAAGGAGATAAGGAGAGAAGAAGAGGATCTTGTTAATGGGGGAGTAAGAAGAAGAAGAGAGAGAGAGAAAGAGATAGGGTAGGTAGGTAGGTACGTAAGATGAAATAAGAACCAAATCTTGGTCTTGAAAAGGGGGGGTGTGTGGTGTGGTAATGACAAGCCGGGAGGGGTCAGCAATATGTTTGAGAACCTGACCTCCATTTTTGAGGTCGTTTTTTTATAAACTCGGTCACGTGTACCGCAGCCTTCAGAACAACGTTGGTCAAATTTGTTGTCGGAAGAAGCGACGGACGGCGTCTCGAGGCGCCAAGTAATAACGTTACCCGTCGAAAACATGCGACTTCCAATGTTACAGGTAAGGATCCTCTATGTGAACATCGTTTTCATATTATAGTAGTTTCCTATACATTTTTATTTTGATGTATGTTGATATGAATTTTTTTTAAAGTTCAATTTTGTGGCGTATTTTCAAATTTTAAAAGGCACAAAATACGATGGCCTATTATTGTGATATGCCGTAGAAAAAGATGTGATTAGTGATATAAATTATTTCCAGAACCTAAATTTCCGAAAGGTCACCTAGACCCGTGTTTTTTTAACTTTTATTCATGTGTGGCCCCGTAGGGACTATATTTTATTTTTCATGTGGCTCCACGTGTCTTATCTCCTGGGATAAGATATTATATATCATCTTATTTCAACATCTTTTACTTAAATGCTTCACATCTAGGTTTGTTTTTTCCCACAGTTCTTTGTGCCCCTCAATCACCTTTTTTCCCCCTTTTCAAACCACGCACAACTCCGGTCTATCGCCATGGGCAAATTTACTACCGACTGAATTGTGCCGGAAGTGTAAGTGTGTGTACCTTACGGTCTAAATGTGCGTATATAGTGTTGTGTATGAATTTTTAGAGGTGTCATCTATATTACAAAGTCTGAGTAAAGTGTGATATTTGAATACTTGCACTGTTGTAGGCCTGTTGCTCTCTGTGGCGAGACTTTTTAACGGGGATTTTAATCGGCTCGCATTCGAACCTCGAAGTTGGGAACCACAGAAAACAAACTACCAGCAGCGTGGTGACAGTGGGGTTTGAACCCGGTGCGAGTCTCCGCCCCCCCCCCCAATCACCTGCCATGGCTCCCCTTTTACTTAATTTTCATCCATCGCTCTCTTCAGACCATATTCTCTTCTTGCGACCTTCTGTTTTAACCAGGAATGAAAAGTTAATTACTTTTTCACTATTTTTGCATAACCCTTTCAGATCCACAAACGTGTGGGTTGCTTTTTCTTCACTGTAATTTTTTTTTGTACTGTGTAAGTTTTGAAATCGAGGTATAGTGAATATGAATGTTGAGACCTTTCAGAGGGCAGCACTTTAAGTTGAACTTTCTGGGTGTTTTTGAGACCGCTCCCGGAAGAAAGTGCCTCCAGGAAAATTGTGATTTTTTTTTTCGCATAAAATTTATCAATGAAATTCTACAAAAAAAAGTTGTATGTGAAAATGAATATATCCTGCATCATCTTAGCTGAAAAAATTTGAACACGAAGTGAATTATTTCTTCACAAAAAAAAAATTTTAAATTTGAAAAACATTTTTTAGGAAAATAAAAATTAGATGACAGTTATGTTTTTAATGCATTTTTTTAGTACAAAAAAAATGCAAAAATATCTTTATGTTATATCTCTTTATATAAATATATTTCAAATTCCAGAAAATGAATGCTTGGGTCTAAAAGGGTTAAATATGCGTTTTTCTTTTCATAACTCTTAGTGGCCCCCTTAATCACCTGCCATGCCTGCCGTTTTACTTGATTTTCATTCATAGCTCCATTTAGACCAGTGATTCCCAACGTGGGCGTTAACGCCCCGTGGAGGGCAATGGAATGTCCCAGAGGGGCGGTAGAAGCTACGGGTATAATATAGTATCCTATGGATTATATTGTGTTGGGGGGCGATATATATATCGGTTAATATATAAAATTTCTGAAGAAGGGAAGCGATGGGACAAACCATAGTTTCCCAACCTTTGTTGTCCCATCGCCTCCTCTTCAGAAATTTTTTTCTCCTACCGCCCCCAACGCAAAATAACCCATAAGATCCTATGTTATACCCGTAGCTTCTACCGCCCCTCTGGAACATTCTATCGCCCTCCCCCAGGGGGTGCTAACCCGCGTTAGGAAGCACTGGTTTAGACCATATTTTCTTCCTATGCCCCCCCTCAATAACCAGGGTAAAAAAATGTAATAATTTTTCTCATCATTCACTTACATGCGTTTTCCTTCACAGCTCTCTGTGCCCCCCCCCCTCCTTAAGCACATGCGAGGGTTCCCCGTTGCACTTGATTTTCATCCATGGCTCCCTGTAGACCATATTTTCTTGTGTCCTCTTATCCAGAGATAAAAAAGTAAATTACTTTTCCTCACCCATTTCACTTACATGCTTCACGTCCACTCACACTCACGTGGATTTTATGTGGCGGGCATCTTCAACTTGTTGCTTGCAAGGACCGCGTTATTGGTTTACACCCAATGCAGAGTCGATTCTTATCAAGGATGCTCGTCCCTTGTTTCAAAAAAGCTCTATCCGAGTGGTTAGTTCGCCAGCCTTCCATTCAGTAGTTCTGACTTCGAACCCAGCTAGTGCATTAATATTTTTGTCAACAACTTCTGTCAGACACACGACCATCACCATCCAGAAAATATCATGTGTAAAAAATCAAATATTTGGATAATTTCTAATCGGGGCTGGAAAAATCTCCAAAAATTTGCATGAACAGGTCGAGCATATAACCAAAAACAATAGATGTCCAAATCAATATTTATCATGCCCGAATAATATCATCTCTGGATTAACTTCAAAAATTGGGGGGAAATTTATTTATTTGCATGTGTGTGTGTGTGTGTGTGAAAATATCGGAAAATGTATAAATATTTTTTCTAATTGAAATTTGGAAAATTACCATAAAATTGTAAAGAAAATCTAAATTCGAAACTACATTTATTTTTTGTTTTTTTATGTGTTCATGTCGAGCATGGAGTCAGGTAAAGTGCATGCCTGGTTAAAACTTTTAAATGCCCCGGACATTTCGGGGAAAATTCCTGGTTCCAATCGGTTCCATTGAATCCTCTGCCAGTTTCTTCGAAGTTTTGTTTTAAATTCCAAAAAAGGGAAGAAATAGATGTGTGTGCGTACAAGAGTAGAAGAGTGGATTAACACGCCAATGTGGAATGAGGAAGCTTGCTTAACCAGTTCCAAAGGAGACAAATGACCTCAACCTTCAACGAACTGAAGGCACGAATAACCATAATCCGAAAGTTCATCCTCTCTTTGAAAGCGATTTGTCTCTCTCAAAAATTCTAAAAGAAAAAAATTCACATAATTATTCATCAGCGTAAGACAATGGTCAGTGTGCTTAATATCTGTGTATAAAATTACTTAATACAGAGGAGACACACACACAGAGGAGACTTTACGGGATTAATTGGTTCCGCAAAATTGTCGCAATCACGCATAGTGAGTTGAATTTAACATGGGAAAGATAGGGACTGGGGGAGGGGGGTGGGGTTCTTGGATCTTTCTTCAGAAGGATTAAAAAAATTGAACCAAACAGCAAAGGATCTTTTTTCAATAAATTAATTATTCAAACTTATGAATAAATCCCGTGAATTTAGGAATGAATGAATTGAACTGGTCTTCACTACTTCTGATTGATTCTAGTGAGAGTGGATGTAATCCCTTCCAGAAAAGGGCCTGATTTCCTCTTTTAATGAAATAGTCGAGATTTGGTTGACAAGCAGCATTTTTCGTCGGTTTATAAAAACTTTAGTAGCAAAGCAAGATAATTCCGCACATTTCTCGTAAATATAAAAATTCTAGTTTCACTGAAACCCCTTTTTTTTAGATTGAATTTCTCATGGCATTATGAATATGTTACCAAACGTTGTTCATCAGTGAGATCTGATGGGATGTGTTTGAGAATTTCCCTCATATTTGTCTCCGCGACATCATAAAATCCAACGTATTTGTCATCAAAGGATGTGTGTGTGTGTATATATATATATATATATATATATATAATATATGTAGCAAGCGTTATAAAAGAGCAACTGACAGAAAGTCAGAGTATAGCGTCAAAAAAGGCAGCTTTATACACATAAATTGAAATTATAAAATTAGAAAATATGGGAAGACGTAAAAATTAAAGAAGACCAAGAAATTGAAAAAATTGATTTTTGTAGGATTAATATATAGGCTTAAATTTACCATCAGTTCCCCCGAAATTTTTGCGATAAACAAGCTTTTGTAGTCAAAAACCAATGTGAGAAAATATGAAATTAACCAAAAGACGTGAGAAATCGCATGAGTAGCACAATGTTAATTAGATATTTACTAAAAAGTATGTTTCAAAATTGATATTATAAAAATTGAAGAATGAAATAAAATAAAACTTACCAAAAATTTGACATTTCATAACACGGGGTGTGAGCTAACAAGTTCATAAATTTGGGTGAAGTTTGAAACCCATAAAAGAGAAGACGGAAAACCGTTGCCACTCAAGATATTTACAAATTCAGAAAAAGCTTCAAAAAAATCTTTAGCATTATTACAAGTTTTTTTAATGCTTGATATACCATTATTAGAAACATTTTTGCAGTTTGGAGCAATGGGGGGGGGGGGAGGTTCCCCCTTGAGAACGGCCTCCTCATTGATCCATATTTTTCCACAATTTTTTCAATTTCTTCTAATTTTTTTACGTCTTCCCATTTTCTCTAATTATATATATATATATCTATATATATAAAATTGATTTTCTGTCTGTGTGTGTGTGTGTGTGTGTGTGTGTTCTCTATACAAATCTACAATTTTAGATCGATCGCAGCCAAATTTTGCATATATACCAAATGGGACCCGACTTGAACGATAGGCTACTTTAAAATTTCGTCAGACCAGGGCAAATGCTCCAAATGGGCAAAAAACTGTCCGGCAACAATGGTTTTTGGGCCTCAACAATCACTTTCCGAACGTTTACTTTGGTTACCATGGTTCCCTAGCAATGCGTTTCAGACGTGTATATGCCTTTACAACGGTTTGTCACTTCTTTAATCCTGTTAGTATATGTATGATAGTTTATGCCTTTATAATGGTTTGCCACATTTTCAATATACTCTCAGTAATGAGGCTTTTTGAATAGACGTCATAATCATCATCAGCATCGCTTTGAGAGTCAGAAAAAGGGTGATCCTCATAGAAATCAGTACTAAAATTGTCGATTTTACTGTAGAAATGCGGAAATTAGTGGGATTTTCCGCCACATCAATAATTTTAAAAAATGTATTGAATTCTCGATTTTTGAAATATTCAGTTCGCTTAGAGATATACGAAGCCCAGGAGATTAAATACGAAGTAATTAGCCAAACCTATACCTTTGAGTTGGATATTCGAGCAATATCATTGATTTCATTTATATCTTTTCAAGTATGAAAATTAATGTCTCCATATTGTCTCTTTTGATATTTATTTGCATAAATTCATGTGGGTTAGGATATTTTAAAATTAGTTATGAGCCCGTGAAAAGTGCATCGAAAAAATTCCACAGCTTTAACTAAGGATTTTTTGAAGCTGGAACAGACAGATGGATAACTTGAAGTTCAGGGAGGGAGGGGGGTGGCGGGATCGAAATACCTAGCGCTTCTTAAAAAAAGAAAAAAATATATTCATTTCTACGTTTCTGTGTAAATCTAGATTTGTTTATTTCATGAATCGCGCAGGTCGCCATATTGGTTAACTTGGACACGGTTTGTATGTCCCTCAAGAAAAAGAGAGGGAGATATCACGTGATCCAAAAAAAGCCTCATTGAAGAAAACCCGGGCAGCGCCGGGTATTATAGCTAGTATATATATATAATTGCAAGCCATTTAATTGCAAACCCATTTCCTGGATTAAAGTTAGCGGGAAGTTTTTTCTATCACGATTTTTTGTTATTCGGAAATGACTTTAAAACTGCACTTCTTTCACATAACCTAAAGTTCTTTCACATAAACTTTGTATGGATAACGGAGAGTGACATCATCCTCGGATAACCCATGGAAACGGAAGCAAGGAAGCCAAAAAATATAAGGAAGGGAGTTAAAACGGGACTCCGTGTCCATTCTTTGTTAAATGCACCTCAGAATAATTTTTATTACAAGGAGTATTTGTTATGTTAAGAGTCATCATGTTTATGTCTAAGAGGAACAAGGAAAAATTAGCATTTTTGAGCAGTATTTTGAGAGTATAGCGAATTAACTCGCTGTAGCCGAATAATTTTTGTCTCCAACATTGGCTATTTGACAATCAAATGCAAATCACACGTTATAGTGAGATTCTCATTACAATGAACTTCTACTGTACAAGTGTGCCTTTTTCTGATTCGTGAAACCCTCCATCTCTTTTGCAATCCGCTATAGGTATGACGATATGAATTACAATGAAAAAAGATAGAAAATTGAAATTCGATTAATAGAAATGATATTTTTGCCGAAATTTTGGGTTCGAGTCAAAATGAAAACGGCATGCGAAAGTCGAAACAAGTTGGAGTCAAAAATGTAAAAAAGAGTCTGCGCGATGTTTTTTTCGATAAATTTATGCAAATAAATAAATTTGGATGGATTTCAAAAAACCAGAAAAAATTAAGAAATTGCCATTCTGGATTGCACCCTCGGACTTATCGAAGGGAAAAACATCTAAATTACCGCAACTTCACCATTTGTACCTCCTCCTCGTAATCAGCACATGGCCTGAACGAAGAGTTACAAGCAGATGATCAAGGACCACTTCATACTTGAAAATCCTTTTTCCTTCCAATGTCATACTACAAATCTTATACGCTTATATCGGTTAATATAAGGGCTGCTCACAAATCTCCAAAACTTTACATGAGCGAAAATACTATCACTGGATTTATTTCCGTTAAAAATTTTTAAAAGAAAATTGATTTATATTTGCGTAAAAAATATCACAAGCAATATGTAATATTCTTTATTAAATACTCGAAATTTTGAAAGAAATAGAAAAATTTGAAACCCCACACACACACACAATGTGGTCACCAGCTCATTTATTATTATTATTACATATATCCTTCGTCTGAGGTAACTATGTTTCTTTGATTTTAATAAAACTTTCCGGATACACCCATCCTTCAGGAACGCTTTGATATCTCTCTGACATGGAAAGCGCGGGTAGTGTCCACCAAACATACTCCCGCTCTGTCTCCATGGCAAATACAGTTGAATCCCTTAATAACGAATGCCAAGAGACCGGAGGAATAATCCCTTCGTTATATCGAAATTTCGTTATAAAGGAATTCCAGGTTACCTAGCATTGTTATTATGTAAACTTATTTGAAGGACTAGAAAAGTGTTCGTTAAAACGAGATTTTCGCTATAACGGTATTCGTTAAAACGGGACTCGACTGTATAAGAAATCCCGCCGAGCCGAAACCAATGAAGCTACAAATGTGAAATTCTGCACATTTGCATCAAAGCAAGCATTTTTGTGAGATTTCACGCGTGTTTATAAGAACACTTACTTTATTGTCGATGAAAAAATTAAAAACAAAACGAATTTGTTCTATGGTTGAAAATGTTCGATACTTTTTTATTTGTCCGCGTCGGGCATGTAGTCAGAAAAAATACAGGCCCAGTAAAAATTTTTACATCCCAGGGCATGTCAGGCATGATTTGTCCAGTCCTGGTTGATATTTCATGATTTCCGCAGCAATGATTACAAAAAATGGTTTTGCGGCAAACATAGAATCAGATGTCTTTGTTGTATGTAATTTAAACTGGTGTGCAGCATACAATTGAACATTATATAGTTAGTAATACCACAAATTGTTCATTTTCATGCTGCAAACCGGTTTAAAACCGATAACCAATTTCACTTCAAGAGCTATCACAGATGGTGGCAGCAGGGGCCCCAGCTCAACGCTCTTCTCTTCCTCGCGTGTGTAATGGAAGAATTAGTTGGAGGTTGTGGGAAATTTTCCTCTTGTTTTTTTTTCTCTCCAGTTCACAAATTATTTTCCCCATTTATGCCGGTCCGCGAAATAGTTTACTTAATTTCCCACGAAGCTCGTGGGGCACCGACTCATATAATTTGATGACATATTAATTGAAGGAGGGTCAATGCGACCCCGAGTTAAATAGGTAAAAAAAATAATTTATGGTTTTATTTTCTCTGAAATTATTTCTTTTATTAATTATCAATTTTGATCAATTCTAAATTAATTGTTTTTCACTAATGATGAAAAAATCTGATTAATTACTGATTAAATTAATCACTTCTGAGATTAGTTTCGATCTGAAATCACTTTAAATGATTCTTTGGTTACATATTTTGGTAATTCTGAAATTATTTTTCTTCACTATTGAAATCACTTCTTTCAATAATTAGTATCATATTAGTACTGTACAAACATTTCTTTTCTAGCAGAAGTTACGAAATTATTTCCCTCGTTGATTGAAAATTATTTTTTTTTTCCTGTTTCTGAAATTATTTTTTTCAGAAAACTCTAAAATTATTTGTTTTAGTGATTCTGAATTTTCATCAATTCCGAAATTATTTCCTTCATTAATTATAGAAAAAAAATTTTTCCAATGCTTTCAAACATTTTCTGAAAATGATCGGTGGGCCACGGTAAAAAGCTCCAAGGGCCAAATGTGGCCCGCTGGCCATGCGATGAAGACCTTTGTGTTAAATGATTGAAAATGAAAAAAGTTCTGTTTTCCCCTTTTCTTCTTTCTAGGTTACATTCGTAGTTTCGTTCTGCTGCTTGATCACTGCTGTTGGACGAATAAATGCGCAGCAAGGTGACGAATCAGTGGATGAAAGTGACGGCGGCGGTGGCAGTGTTTTCGTACCAGAAAGCACAAAAAGAACTGACTCGAGAGAAACAGATCGTGAGTCCAGTTCATCCTTCCCGAAACTCTTGGACTTGAGGAGTATACAGAAAATGCCTCTAGTTATCCTACAGCCTCCAAGACCCGTACAGCTAGACATGCTGTCCGGGCAACACATCAGCAACTTACAGAAAGCTTTGAACATGGCGAACATCAAGAAGATTATTCAGGGTGGCAACAACTATGGTGTTGCCAATGAAGCTGGAACAGCCCAGAAATATTCCTATACCCATCAAGAGGAAGAAGTTCCAGCTGAGTCAGTGTCATCAATAAAAGATAATATGTACGCGAGTGTTCCGTTTCCTTATTCGAATGTCGCAGTGGATCACCCGAAAACTTCCAAATACGGAATGCTTCCTCCGCAGTTCATCGACCCTAGACAGATCCAGATCCCTTCAAGAGGTTGGATGGATAAGATAAGAACGTCTTTCTCTTACCTTATACCAAGAAGACGACCGGCACATCCACCACCTGTGTTCTACCCATCACCATCAAACAGCAGACCATATTTTGTCCCTGGTGCGAGACCTTTCGGCCACCTGTTCAACCCCTACGTTGCTGCACCCACTTTGGCTTTACCTAGTGCCGCAGTTCCATGGAGCCAGTTCCCCTATGCCGGATCTGCGATGGAATTCCCCGAACTCGCTCCAATCGCTTCGGATAGGCTTCCGGTATCCACAGTGCATCCCGATAATCCCTACAGACCTTTCGCGAGACCTTATCCTGGTCTAGTACCTCCTCATGGTGGTGGTGGTATGGGAATGTACGACGGAGGAGATCTTTACACTGCGGCATCACAGCCAATACCTTCAAAGTTACCTCCACCTAAAGGATTCAGATTCACCCGAAAGTTGTTCGCCCGACCGTCTCGGTATGCGCCACCGAAATACGTCCTTCCACCAACATCAGACTTTCCTGACTACGCTTCTAAATTCCCAAAGCACAGGCCACTCTTCAACAGCGTTGAGGGACTCGGAGGAACGAGTTTAGAAATCAGCAACGCGTTCGCCGACTTTGCGGACTCTCCCGAGCACGGATCGGATGTGACTCAGCGTTTTGGGTCGGTTGGTGACTCAATGAATAAGTTCCTGCACATGATGGGACTTGGTGTCGCTGGTTTCAGCTCGCCAGATATAGGAGCCTTCGGCGGAGGCGGTGAGTACGCCTCGATGGAATCCACGCCAATCGCCAGGTCGATGGACTACTATCCCGGTTACGGTAATCAAGCGCACCTGGACCATTACGATGATATGGAAATATTCGAACATGATATCACCGATCTATTTAACCAAAAAATCAAACACTTGAGGGAGCCACCAACCGGACAAAGCGAGAAAAAGACCACGACGACGACAAAAACTCCCGAAACAACCCAAAAACCTACGACCGCAGCACCAAAGTACACCGAAGTGGTGAAACCAGGTGACCAAAAGATGGCAGGAAAACTGATAAGCCATGACAAAATGGCTCCGATGGATATGATGACAATGCTTCAAGGGAGTAAAGGCGACGCCAAAATGTCAGGTCCGGTCAAAATGACTTCGATGGACATGCAGGCGATGCCCGAGAGTGACAAAATGAAAACCGAAAGTGACGCCAAAATGTCAGGACCGGTCAAAATGACTTCGATGGATATGCAGGCGATGCCCGAGAGTGGCAAAATGAAAACCGAAAGTGACGCCAAAATGTCCGGTCCTATGAAAATGATTTCTATGGATATGATGGCGATGTTTCAAGGGAGTAAAAGTGACGCCAAAATGCCCATGAAGATGCAGATGATGTCGAAAGAAAATCTAGATACACAAGCAGTCGCGAAACCAGATGCAGAACAGAAAAAGATGACCACTCCCACCACTCAAGAAATACCGAAGATGCAGAGAGTGCGTGAAAAGTCTACTTTCCATTACGCACCTGCCATGGCTATAACCGAAAACAAGAACTATTCAGCCGCCAAGCACCAGGAGACTCGCCCTAAAAATGAACCCGAGCAGCAGCCTTATCGACAGCAGTTACCCGTGGTCAACTACAATGTCCCACCGACCTGGCCGACGGCAGCGCCCAGAGACCACAGACAGCCGATACTAATTTACCAAAACATCCCGGCACCCATCAGGATATACCACAAAACCACGACTACGGAATCCGCAGCTCCGGACAAGAACGCGACGGCGTACGCGTCCGCGCAATCGCTACCCGAAAACCACCACAGGTGGTCGTCGAGTGGTGAGCATCAGACAAGCGACGTCTCGTCCAGGAGGTGGGTTCCTGTCGTTCCTGCGCACAAAAAAACCGAGGCGGACAAGACGGACTGAAGCACTTCAAACAAGAGGTTTTGCCCTTCTTCGTTTAACCGGAAACACTTCAGTTAATGAAAGTTGTTATTCGCGATCCCAGGATCAACGGGGATCCACAGATTCCAGAGTCTGTTTTGAACGAACTATGCAGAAAGTCTTCGTATATAACCGAAGATCTGGTAAATTATTTTACACATCCCAACTATTGTACCGTTTTTTTAACTTGTCGTGTGTTGAATGACTCACGAACAAAATTCGTACAGGGTGCCCCGAAAGTTACTACATACTTTAACGCTATAATGACCAGCACCTAATAATATACCAGGTGCATAAAGAGAGCTAACTCCTCGAACAGCAATTTATGGTGAACCATTGATCCTAGAGGCATACTTCCAAACAGAAAAAGTATCCAAATAACGTGTGGATCTCAGATACGTCATTCATATTGCAGTGGAGGGGGTTTGTATAGTTATCGAAACACAGGGTGTTTCAAAAAGAATCACCCGATTTGAAATGCGTATATTACGAAAAATATTGGATATATAGACACTTAAGATCAATTTTATATTACATGTCTAAATTAAAGGTGCTCTATTAATAGGACCTCTCCAAGGTCCACCTTGGGATGCACGGCATATGTTTATACGGTAGTCAAATTCGTCCCAAACTTTTGCGAGCATGTTTGCATCCACTGCGAGTGGATGTCTGTGGACTATGTGCGAAACTCTGTCGGAAGAGCTCCACATTTTCGTCTGGCATTCGGAGACTGCCAAGAAATTCCCCTTTACACAGACAACCCGTGTCTCGGAATTGTATATACCATCGCCTAATGCTCTGAGCGGTAGGAAGTTCAACACAACGGTGTGGTCGACAAGAAGCACGATAAACGGTTGCTACGGACTCACACTTCG
Organism: Pholcus phalangioides; assembly: GCF_987345545.1. Classification (NCBI taxonomy): domain Eukaryota; kingdom Metazoa; phylum Arthropoda; class Arachnida; order Araneae; family Pholcidae; genus Pholcus; species Pholcus phalangioides. Next base: position 31,983,485 of record NW_028301616.1, read on the forward strand.
CGAAGCTTAGAACACAAAACGATTTATGTTGTGCAGTCGCCATCTTGAGAAACACTGAAGCTGCGGCCTAAGGAAGAGCGTTAGCGCTACCTGCCGGCAACTGCATGAAACTCGAGATTTCCCTCTTTCTACTTATACAGTATTTGATCAAAACAGATTAAAAGCGGATTAAAGTCCGTATAAAAACTAACATTTCATACGGACACCCTGCACCTAAAACACCCCAATTAGAAAGCTGTTGCACTACCTCTCCTGAGACCAACAAAAAATGTTCCATGTTTCCAAGTGCAATATTCGCTGAGATATTCAAATTCAAAGAAGAATTGGAGAAAAATGGAAAAAAAACCCAGCCTGAATAAGGGAAAGAAGCGTTGTCCGATAGCTTATGCTGTTCTTTCCCAACTTTTCTCCAATTTTTTAATTAAAATATCGCAAGGATTTTTTTTTTCTTTCTTTTTTGCCATAAGGAGAGACAGCGCAACAACTTTTTGAATGGGTTTTTTGAGGACAGGGTGTCCGCATAAAAAGTTATTCTCATTTATTTCAATAACTATACAACCCCTTGCAACACGAACGATGTAGCTGAACTCATTTTTCTAATTGGAAATATGCCTCTAGTTCACCAGTAAACTGCGGTGCCAGCTGTTAGCTATATTTGTGCACCCTGTATATCTCTAGGAGGTGTTGATATGACGCGTGTTAAACAACCAAACACAAAGCGCATTAATCAATTTACCGCAGGAGCAAGGGGTGAACAACCTTTACAGACCGCCGCCGGCAAGAAAATGGTACGTGTCAGGTGACCATATGACCCATATTTCAAGGGACATTCCGATAATTCTGGTTGTCTCGACCTTAGAGGAGGTATAGTTGCCTCCTGTACCTACTCTAAGGTCCCGAATATTTTTTATAAGAATACCCCTTTTTTTTTCAACCAAACTCACTTTAATTTCTGTTCTTCACTGAAAAATCAAGGCTTAAGATTACTCTCATAACTTAACTTATACATTATATTATGATAAATATATAATTATAATTATCATAATTAGTTACAGTCATACGCATATTCTTCTCGTTATTTCACAAATCTGTCAAATCAAACGGGTTTGTTTTTGCATGAATTAAGTTTTAATCAACTGTGATTCTCATTAGCACTTCATTTCCAATCAATTCGCAATTTTCCATTGATAAATGACAACTTTTATTGTGGTAATTGGCGATTTCCGTTTTTTATGATCAGTCTGAGTGCATACAGGGTCATACCCTTGCCACATTTTACTGGTTAACCGTTGATTCCGGAGGCATACTTCAGATTGGAGAAAGTATCCAAATAACGAGAGAATTCAGATACACATCAATCATGTTGCAAGGAGTTGTATAGTTATGAAAATTAAAAAAAAATTAATTTTTATATGTATACCGTGCGTCCAAAACCCAATAATAAAGATGCCCTGTCTCTTCTGAGGACAATAAAAAAATTCCACGTTTTCAAGTGCAATATTCGGTGAGATATTGAATTCAAAAATCAGAGAAAAATTGAGGAAGAACAGAATAAATAAGGAAAAGAAGCGTTGTCCGATAGTTTTTAAGCAATTCTTTCCCAACTTCTCTGCAATTTCTGAAATCAAATATCTCAACGAATATTGCACATAGAAACTTGAAATTTCATTTGCTATCCCCAGGAGATACAGTACAAACAGCTTTCTAATTGGATTTTTGAGGACGGGAGATTTCCGTATAAAAGTTAATTTTTATATTTTAATAACCATTCAACCCCCTTGCAATGGCGTAATCTGAGTTCTACACGTTATTCGGTTACTTTTTGCAATTAGAAGTATGCCTCCAGGATCAAAGGTTCTCCAGTAAAATGCGGTAAGGGGAATTATGGACTCACCCTGTATATTATTCAATGTGTATTATTGATGTATTATTTTTTTACCGGAGCGCACCTTTTTGGTGGGCCGGATGCAACCCTTTAACGGACCGGCGTTTATGAAACGCTACCAGAGAGATACTAATTTTCTTTCCTTATAACACGCACTATAGCGTGACGCGTGCCCCGATTACAAGAGGACCGAGGTTCGAATCTTGGTGTTGCGCACATCAATTCTTTCCCAAGTTCGTCTCGACGTTTATCATCCATAGACAGGGCAGCAACTAGATGGTTGGTCAACCGGGACAAAAGCGCATCTTGACGCCCCTTTGTAACATTGAAGGAGAGGTTTCGGAATGAAATTTGCGCCCCCTCGGGACTGGCGTCCGGGGTACGACTCCCGCCTGCTCCCCCCCCCCCCCAGTTGCGGCCCTGTCCATAGAGACTCTTAACGAGATGAGTTTTGAATTATTTTCTTCAGTTGATAGTTCTTGGTGGATATAAGGACTGTTATCGAATTATTAAATTATTGAAATCTATATGGTAAAGGATCATTTATATATGAACTTGCAGGGCGAGTGCATATTAGTTTGAAACCAATTGAAAAGAATTTCATCTCACCGTTATTACACACTGTATGCATAATTTCAAAGTTCCTCAGAAGATTATGAGACTTGATGAACTTTATTGATTGGGGAATTTTCGAAACCGGATTTTCATACCCGAAATAATCTCGGGGCAACTTTTATGGGAATCTCGTTATAAACGAGGAAAATAAATTCTTATTTTAAAATTTAATTTTTTTTAATTCATGCGTATCGATGTGTGTGTGAAAGGAAGTTGATTATATGGTGTTATATATGTGATATATTCGTGTATGGTGCAATTTCGTGTTTTATATGGTGATGACAAATTATTATTTTCAACAGAGGGCTATTGAAAGCTCATCTTTTAGAATTGTGTATTTGTGAGTGAAAAATGTAAATAATGGTTTTACATGATAATAAAGTTTTTTTTTTTCTTATTATTGAAAAAAATTCATGATATAACTGTTCTGTCATTACAAAAAGCCATGGCCCACACCATAAGTGGGTACAGGCTCTTCAAGCGGGGGGGGGGGGGGGGAGGGAGCGGTTGTTTAGAGAAAGGGGGGGATTTTCAAGCTCCATCCTCCCTCCTATGCTAGTAATGCAAATATTTTTTTTTTTGTCAACGGGAGGAGTGGTTGTCCCTTCCGCCCTCCCCCTGCATCCGCCTATGGGCCGCACATCCTTTAGCCCCGATATACGGATAATTAGCCAACAACAACTCACTGAAATAAAAATTTACCGATGAGAAAATTAACCAACGGAAAAATCACCGCTGGAAAAATTCACCGATAACAGTTCACCAGCGAATGAGTGACCAAGTGATTGAGCGGGTGAGTGAATGAGTTGATGAGTGAGCTAACGAATGAGTGAGTGAGTAAGCGGCCGTATGAGTGACGAGGGGAGTAACCGTATGAGTGACCGTATGAATGACTTACTCATTTGCTCATCTGCTCACTCACTTGCTCAGTCACTAGCTCCTTCGCTCACTCACTTACTTGCTCAATCACTAGTTCTTTCACTCACTGACTCCCCTCACTCACTCATTTGCTCACCTTTAGTCACTACCACCTCTCACTCACTCATTTACTCACTCACTAACTTCTTCACTCACTCATTTACTCACTCACCAACTTCTTCACTCACTCATTTACTCACTCACTAACTTCTTCACTCACTCGTGTACTCACCTGCTCACTCACTAACTCTCTGACCACTTGACCAATGCCTCACCTTCTCACGTTTCTGAAGAACGGGGTTGTACAAGAAAAAAAATTAGGAAATTTAATTTTTAAGTATATTTGCACACGCTTAGGAGAGGCTTGCGTACCCCCTAGAAATGCGCATAGAAGGCGTGTGTAGTGTGTACCTCTCGAAATGGACAGGAGGCTTGCATTTCCCCAGAATTGCATGGCATATACTTGTTTATCCTTAATATGCATGTGGTTTGCGTATAGCCAGAAATGCGTACTCCTTGGAAGGCGTAGGAGGCTTACGCATCACTGAAAAGGCCCAAGATGCTTGGGTATCACTTGAAATGTTATAGATGCCCCTAAAAGTTTTAGGCTGGGTTATTAGTGATTCGGGTACTCCCCAAAAACGAGGTCGTACGCTAGTGCTCAACAGGTAGTGCCATTATACTCAAAAAACATTGTTAGTTCCTTAATCAAAACAGAGCTGCTAAAACTACTTTTTCGACCATTGACCTAAGGTTACCAGATTCCGAAACTTACAATTGAAGACACATACAAGCACACTCTTGACAGTCACTTACATATTTTCACAATAGCGGCGCCTCTGTATCAACAAAGTACAACAATTGTTTTCCAACTAAAACAGAGATGCTTTTAGATATGTATACAGCATTGTTTTTGGGGAGGGGAGAGATACTTTTTTAATGGAGGGTAACTACAGCCTTGGGTTTCTTCTTAGAGAGTGAACATGTGTGAAAAATAAAAATCAAATAAGCGCACACTGATGAACAGATATTTTTGTTATATACACAGTGCAATATTTTTCCTGAGAAGAAGAAAAAATGAAATAAATTATGGAATTCTGAAAATGAGGACAAAAGAAAGAAATTTCAAAAATTTATGAGGACGCCTAAAGGGACATCCAAAATTTATTATATATAAATTATGCAAAAACAGATATTGTCACCCGATTCGCAAACACCAAAATGAGAACCTACGCTAGTGCCAGCATAATAACGACTCACTTACCTTTGTTCTCAACAGATGGCGGCACTATACTGAAAAAAAATCCATTAGTTTCTCAGTCACACATACAAAACAGAACTGCTATTTCTTTCTTCCACGTTTCACTAAAAACATGCACTCATGCTTTCGGCTATGTCACTTACATATTTTTACAACAGATGGCACCTCTAAACTAGAAAAGAATAACATTATTGCGGCCCTACCAAAACAGCGACGCAAAATTAAACAAAATTTTGCGTTTAAGAAAAGTAAACAAAATTTTTGGGTAAGGCGAAGTAAACACAACCTGCAAACAAATTTTTGTTTCAGGATGCATATTTGTTTTTTAAGGACAAAAAATAAAAACTCCCGGGAGCCTGAAAATTAGATTAAAAGAGAGGAATTTCGAAAACGAATAAGAACGTTTTGAATAACATCAAAAATCAGGACATGTCCTCATACAGCGTTATCATGCATTCTCCTTTAGGAGGACATGTTCTCCTTTTTTGATGTCATTTCCAGCGTCTTTCTTCCTACGCATCGGGAAATTCCCTCTTTTGTCCTCTTTCTCCAGGTTTACAAAATTCTTTTTCCTTTGGGGAATTATTTTTTTTCACTCCGAAACATGTCTCTTTATTAATATAAGTGTTTGCGTGCTTTGTGAAACACATTTTTACACGCTTTGACCGATCGCCGACGAAATTTCCAGCATACAAAAACACAAGTTGCCTCCAAGCAGGGCAAATACTATTCTAAATGGTCCAGCTTGCCCGGATAATATGACAGAGACAGTCCGAAAAACAGCTCTACAAGAATTAAAACCGCGACATCCATTTTCGAAAAATACCATTGTTTGCAAACAACAACTAATGCCATATACTTGAGTGAGAAGAGGGGGTGTTGCCTCTTCCATCCAGAAATATAGAAAATAGAATGCAAACAACACGCGCTGCTGATTCCTAGGGCAATTTATCAATTCATAAACTGCTTCTGGCAAAAAAATCTATAGAGCTTGTCACGGCTATATGTGAAAGCTTTCAAAAATGTCAATAAATGCAATGAAAGACAAGATTCTTGGCCAAAGACAATCACTCGCTATGGTCCAGGCAAAGCAATAAAATTCACCAGACGCCAAGACCAATTCATCGTAAGCGAAGAGAGATGGAATATTATTTGTTCTTGTTTTGGTTTTTCAGCGGCTTTTTTTTTTTTTTTTTTTGTTTCAGTTCAGAAAGAAAAATTGCCGGATGGAGATTTTGTGCCAATATAGCGGCGCTATCTGTTGTAAAAATTGGAAAAATAACATCGCTAAGGTTACGTCTGTACGTACACTCCTTTTTCAGATTTGGAATCTAGTAACCCTATCCTCATAAATAAAGATGTCTGGTAACCCTAATAATAGTTACGATATTCAAAATTTTCTTCTTAGTGCTGCCATCTGTTTTGTAATTATGAAACCACACATTACTATAGTTATAAAATACATAATTCTCCAAACTTTCTGCTCCATCACAGCCTTCTTAATTTTTTTTCTCTCATCGCCACCAACCCGAAATGGCAGCACCAACAATTTTTATTGCATAATCATGTGTATATTTGTGTAGTTTTCTTTTGTTTATAACAGATGGCGCTGCTTTTTTTCTTCAAAAAAAAAATCTTTTCAGTTTCGTCTAGTGCTAATAATGCACACAAGGTGGCCGGCATGGGCGGAGATACGCGAGTACGGGGGGGACATGGTAATCAAAGTTATCAAAACATCAAAGGTAAAGCCGACTGATCTAATGTATTTGTGTATATATGAATTGACATCACACATCATGTCACCCAAGAAATCATCGCGCCCCCCCCTCGCAGTCTTTCAAGTCCAATTTTTCTTTTGATGAATGGAAAAAAATGTTCAAAATTTCACTCACAGACGACGCTGTATCTTAAAAAACTCCACATAACGTGAAATTAATTTTTGTAATGCAGCAGCATGTGTGAATGAAATTTTAAACTATCCTTCAAAGTCAAGGGCGTAGCGGGGGAGGACTTGAGGGTCTGTCCCCCCCCCCCCCCGAAATGTGAGAAAATGACCGAAAAAGGGGCAAAAGATTGTTCTATCACTTTGGTCCCCCCCCCCCCCCGCCCCCCGAAATGAGAGTGGTTCGCTCCCCCGAATGAAATTCCTGGCTACGTCCCTGTTCAAAGTTATTACGTATTTGAAAAAGAATTTCTAAGCCATGATAAACAATACGTTTATGAAGGGGTTTCATAGTACTTTCCCTTATTCGATTCTTCCCGAAATTGACTTGCCCGAGCGTAGCAGCACGCGAATTATAATCTTTGCCCCTAGGGAGCGCTAACAAAAAGTAAAAACTTTACTAAATACACAAACGCTATTTCTTCATGCAACAGGAATAATGATGTCTATATAGATGCGCAATAACCTTGTAATCTAATAATTACATAATCTAGTTCAGTTACATAACCTATCTTAAAACTAGATTATCTATATTCCATTCAAAAAAAAATTAAAGTAAGAGCTTTTGGAAAGAAAAATTCTCAAATTTCAAGTTAAGTGAAAATCAAAATTTTAAAATTTTTTAGTTAAATATATTAAGAATGATTTTCTATGATCGCCTGTTATTCCTAATCATAGGCATATGAATAGAATAAAAAAATAAAAAGGCCCGTCAGACAAAAGTGGTTAAGTACAAAAAAGCAGAGAGATCAAGGAAACGGATATTTTCACGATATTATGCCGAGATGAACCAACACCATCTTACAGAACAAGGCCTCCGCACGAAGCTTGTGACGTCAATGAAGAAGGCCATTTCTCCTATTGCCGTTGGATATATACTGCGAAAAAAGGTAAAGATATCGCATGCGTCGGCCTGCTACATCTAATGGCAATAGGTGGAAATGGTCTTCAGTGACGTGACGAGCTTCGGCGGAGGCCTTGTTCTGTAAGGTGGTGTTGGATGAACTCGGAAAGAAAAATTACCTTCTCCGAGAATTATCGTGAGTCCTCTGCCGGGATTCGAACCCAGGCCCTCTTGCAAACTGGAAACGCATGCTAATATCTACACCACGGGAGAGCGACACAACCCTGCCATTATGCTTAAGCCGCTGTATAAGAGATTGTTTTTCCATCAAGGTAAAAAAATTAATAAGGGGTCATTCAAGTACTACGTCAGCATCAACGGGGTAGGGGTTTCGGATTTGCTGACTTTTGATGGCAAGGGGGACGGGGGGTTTGAAGGTTGCTTACGTCATCAACCGCCTCTTTTTGAAGATATGAAATATTCTAAGCTGCTGACGAAATTGTGCTGACAGGGGGAACGAGGATCAGTGTTTTGCTGAAGGGGCGGCGGTCAAAAATGGCTGAAAATCTGCTTACGTAATACTTGAATGGCCCCTAAATAACTAGTATTTTACTGGCAACAAAGGATTACAATCGTGAAATATTATGAGGAAAGTTGTATAAAACCTCCATAAAAACACACCAAAGGAAAGTGCAATTTGCACCAAAATTGTTTATCATGGCGTAGAGTTTTTTAAATGCGTATATATAATTTCATAGAATAGTTTAAAATTTCACGCACAGATAGCGCTGTATTACAGAAACTCGAATTAAATTTATGTGGAGTTTTTTATGATACAAGTGATCTGTGTGTGAGTAAAAATTTGGATGTGTGAACATAATTCTCTAGTTGTCAAATAAAAGATATGGTTTGCTTAAGCTTGAGTTTTCAAAAGCTGTCATGTCTCCACTTGATGACAGAATAATTTTCCATGAAGCCCGAAGGTCAACAAGCTATATTGTGGCACCTAGATTCACATAGTAGAGTCTTAACGAGTGAGTGGGGCCCAACCGCCTCGAGGCAGACAGCGTCCCTTATCATCGTAGAATTTTATTCATTCTGAGATTAAAATATATGAACTTTCAATTTTTCTGAAATTATCTTTTCATTAACTATGAATATTCATTAATACTGAGAAATTATTTTTTCATTAAATACAAATTTTCATAAATTCTAAGAAATTATTTTTTTATCAAATACGAACTTTCAAGAATGCTTCGATTATTTTTCATTAAATATGAATTTTCATTAATTCTGAGAAATTATTTTGATCATTTTTGTCGCACCACGGTCATTTTCTGCAAACGAGGGCAAATTAGACCGGGACCTACAATTTATTGCCGATTCCGAACGGCAGGCCTGTTTTTATAATCATCGAGAGGTTGGCGCGCTAACCCCTCGATGAGGGACTCCCTACGATAGCAATTTTTTCTACGGTCATGTCGCCATTTCTGTTGTACCCCTGTGTCAGGAAAATTTTCTGACAAGGATGAACCGGGTATCGAACTCACGACACCTCTAAACATCCTCTGGTACTTCAGGCGAGTATCTTATCGACCTGGGCTACCACAGCCGCGAAACTATTTTTCTATTGAATCTTCATTATTTCTGGAAACATTTAGCATTTATTCTGGAAATATTTCTTTTAATAAGTCTGGAAATATTTTTCATCATTTATGAATTTTCATGAATTGCGAAATACTTTTTTTTATCACATAGCCAAGAGCGTGGGTGCATATTTCCTGATTTCCAAGTTTTGGAATCTGGCAACCTTAGTCAAAGGTGGAAGAAAGAAAGAGCAGTTCTGTTTTGTATGTGTGACTGAGAAACTAATGGGTTTTTTAAGTATAGTGTCGCCATCTGTTGTGAACAAAGATAAGTGAGTCGTTATTAAGCTGGCACTAGCGAAGGTTCTTATTTTGGAGTTTGCGAATCTGGCGACCATATCTGTTTTTGCATAATTTTTATATACAGTCGAATACCGTTATAGCGAAAAATCTCGTTTTAACGAACACTTCTCTAATCCCTCAGATAAGTCAAAATAGGAATAATGCTAAAACCTAGGAGTCCTATATCACGAAATTTCATTATAACATTATTAAGTGATTTCTCCGGTATCTTGGAGTTCATTTTAACGGGATTCGACTGTAATAATTAGGGTTACCAGACTTTCTTATTAAAGAGTCTTATTCATAAGACTATGTATAAAAAATCTTATTTATTAAACTTTATACTTTCTTATTATGTCCTTATTTTTAATGTCCCTTTAGGCGTCCTCATAAATTTTTGAAATTTCCCTCTTGTTGCCTCATTTTCAGAATTCCATATTTCTCTTACTAATTCTGAAACTATTTCTCATTAATTCCTAAATTATTTCTCATCGTTCCAAAATTATTCTTTCAATCATTCTGTGTGTGTGAATTTTCTTTTTTCTTAAAGTAGTTTTGAAATTACTTCTTTGAATACATTTACTTCTTACCAAATGAATACATTTCTTTACTGAGGTTCTTTCTTTCAATATGTTCTGTAGTTAAATAAGATTTCCTTCGGCAATTGCAAAAAAGAGGAAGACCATATGGTGCCACGGGTCATGCGATAAAGATCCGTGGGTTAGACCAGTGATGGACAAACTTTTTCAGGAGCTGGCCAAAAAGAAAAAAAATTTGAGGGCCGTTACAATTTACTGTAAAACTCTATATTCATTATTTGCAAAAAAAAAATTCTCTACTATTACTTTAAAATCTGCGGCTGGCAGGAGAGAACCTCTAAGGGGGCCGTTCAAGTATTACGTAAGCAAATTTTTAGCCATTTTTGACCCCCTTCCCCCCCCCCCCGTCAGCAAAGTTTCGTCATCAGCTCTTCCCCTCTGAATCCTAACTCAAACTTTCATAAAGGGTGGTTGATGACGTAAGCATTATCCAAACCCCTCCCCCCTTGTCATCAAAAGTCAGCAAATCGGAACCCCCCCCCCCCCATCGATGACGACGTAATATTTGAACGGCCTCTAAGCGAGGTGCATCTGGCTCTTGGGTCGTAGTTTGCCCATCACTGAGTTAGACAAACACATGGATTGAACTTGAACGAGACAGAAAATTCATCTACAACTTCTTTTTTTAATTGGAAAAACCACAATATACAATAACTATATAAATGTAATGATAACTATACACGCATACAGAACACAATACTCTACAAAGAACTATGAAAATACGAAAAAATTCTCATTTGTGAAATACGAAACGTGCTTCAAAGAGCTTCTCTCAAAACGCTCGCCAATTCAAGTAAATCAGAAGTTCAAATCTTGGAAAATATACAAAAACTTGCCCTAACACAAACACACCAAAAAGAGGGGGGGGGGGAAGCCTATTATTTGAGGAATTTCTATATAAACACTTTGCGCACCAGTCAATATAAAGATTTTTTTTTTCTTGTACAGCGTTTGACACAACATTCACCTTAAAAAACGATTTTAGTCCACCCCGTGGAAAACTGGTGAGTATCGATGAAATAATTTAATAGAAGAAATGTTTTTTTGGTACAGTGTGATTTCTCATAGGAAAGCTCATCACCCTGTCTATAGAAAATGCGATACTCGAGGATTGATCATCATAAATTGTACATGACAAACTCCCACGAAGAAATTAAAGATGGGCATAAAAATGTAAAGGAAACATCAGACACAAGTGTGGATTCTAGAACTGGCCCGAGGTATAGTCGAAAATATTAGTGATGGAGAGGAATTTCGTAATTTATATCCACGGGGGTGGAGACACCGAGTGAGACAAAGACAACAAATTTAAGTACGTACACAACACATTTTCAATAATTCATTTACGCTAGACGGAAAACTGTAAAGCTGCTCAGCAGCTGGTATTTTGCTAATGAATACGTTTGAATATTTTTTTAACTGCTATAGGTGGCTACACACGTAACCGCAAGCTTGACAAGAATGAATGTTCAATCTTTCATGCTTGAGCTTCTGTAGATGAATTTAGCGCAATAATTTGCACAAGCGGAATAAGGTAATTATGCAATTTACAGGCAGCGCTTATGAAAGAAAAACTGAAGATGTGTACCCTCACCAGTGGTTTTTACAAGCTGCTATAAGTCTTCACTCTTCAGTGACATCTGATCAGTGTTGGTATTTTTTGTAGGAATTTTTCCTTATGTGCACAAGGACAAAGGCAACCGAAGTGAGCGCATCATCGCCAGAGCACAACATATCCCACGTGCATACGTTTACCGTGTAGTGTCGAAGCTGTGCATGTTTGTATAAAAAGATTGAGCATTCTTGCTTGCTTGTCAAGCTATCAGTTACCTGCGGCGCCTAAGCCACATGTTACCTAATCAAAATTCATTGAATCTTCAAGCCATTTGCACAGTCAAAATACTTGCACAAAACTCTCCTTCAGACGCTCAAACATGCTTATACAAAAAGATTGGGCAAGGTTGCAGTAACATGAGTAGCCGTCTTTTTTAACAAGAAGGAATCAGTGACTGCCATTATGTATTTTGTTTAAACAGCTTTCCTTCATAGGATCCTGCCTAACAGGAATTTATGAGAAACATTGCAGCCCCTTAATATTGGAGGCGTTCTGAAGTTTGACATCTAAACCCTACATCAGTAACCGGTTATGTATGACGTAGCCCCGAGCTCTTACCGGTAAGAACAAATTGATGAGGAAGCTATCGACAACTTGTTCATTGACTAATTTATATGTGAATTCTTCAACATACGTTGCGCACCAGGCGCAAATATGAAAGAATATCATTGAATGATGTAATATATCTTAGTAAAACAAAATGATCAGAGAGAATTATAATTGGTTCACACGGCGTGGCAAACACAGGCTGACGGGAAGCGGTAAAGTTTCATGCTGGGGCAAGACTGCAGGTTATCGGGATCGATGCTCAGCAGGAGGTGGTAGTTGTACTTCTGTAAGCACTGGCTGTTCAGTCCGCAGTCGGCCAATTTCTTGCAAGGGCTGTTGGTGTTCCTGCGGAAGAACAATAAACAAGCCATTTTTTAATGAGGTATTTAAGAAGCCATTTACTGGGAAAAAAAAAACCAAACAACCATGAACTTGCTCGCTCACCTGCACATCTCGATGGGGATCCTCTGCCTTGCGTTATCGGCCTGAACTATGAGGTTCCATTTCCCTTCGGAGTCTTTCGCTGCTTCGGGCCTAAGGAAACCCCTTTCGGCATCGCACAAGGAACCCTGGTGGTGATAAGCGGCCCAGGACCAACTCTCGTGGTTCCCGCGTTCCTTGGCTTCTCTCGTCTCGTTCACGTGAAGGTGGGATTTGAAGTTTGACGCGTCCGATAACTTTTCGAAATTGTGAGGGATTTCCACGTGCGTCCTTTCCACGACGTCTGCGCATTGCGTCAGTACTTCTTGCACCAATTCCCTGCAGAAAAACCATTAATCTATTAATTAGAAAATTTGAATGAATGTGGAATGTATATTAGCATTTCAAGATTCCTCATGACCTCTCACCCGTAGGCGAGACTGGCAGGGCCTGAGGCCCAGGATGAATCTTATCGATTATTTGTTCATGCTACAAATTACCATAGAAAGGGTTCGTGAAAACTCCTGGAAAAAGAACCCACCAATGATTTTATCCTTGGGACCCGTTGTGTTGTTTTTCTGGTCATATTGACATAGGGCGACTTACTACCGATTGAATTCGGTAGAAATTCTCTCCTTCTGGAGCAATGATTCTTAACTACTCTGAATAACTAGAGGCTGGATAAGAAATCGATTAGATTATTGTTCTTGTATTATACCTATGTATAATACAAGAACATGATGGGGATATTATTCGGTAAAGGGGTCCATGATCTTCATCTTACTTGTGAAGGGGGTCCTTTGCCTTAGTCTTATAGCATTATGAGTCCGCGGAACACTGTAGGTTAAGATCCTCCGCCCCGCTCTTGTGAATTACTTTAAGAATGAAGAACTGTGTAGAACTAACTATAGAATGTTTTTATCCCTTTCAATTACGAGAGGTGGGCAAGTACTTCCGTTCATTTCTTGTGGAGGGAGGGACTTGACACTGATTTAATGTGAATGCGCCATTTATCGGTAATCACCTCAGGTCCAGAAGCAGCAGATTTCTTCTTTGCTAATCCCCGGGATCGAACCGGTGGTCCCGAAACTTCATTCATTTCCTGAGTCGTAAAGACTCGACTGCAATTTGACCGTACCTGCACTTCGTAAACATTCCTCTAGAGCAGGGCTGCACAAACTTTTGAGTCCGCGGGCCAGAAATTTGTATATATGGGGTGATCATATGACCCTTTATTTTACGGGACATTCCAGGGTAATTGTCTCTTCTCTTCCCAACTTATTCATAAAATGTTATTTTCTCAACGAGGTTTGCTTGAAGTTTTGAACAAAAAGAATTTAGATTATTTCCAACGACATAAATTAATGCCTGTGCCTGTTATTGGCAACTTTACTTGAATTTAACAATTTTTTTTCCTATAATTTTCAACGTCACATGCACTTGATCATTTATTTTGGTAATCGGTGATATTCCGTATGGATCCTGATTTCCCGTATTTTTATGAAGAAAATATGGTCAGCCTAGGCGTTTATTGTGAAGTGTGCATTAATAGTTTTTACCGGAACACTTTTCGATGGGACCTTTTGGCGGGCCACAGGTTGTGCACCCATGCTCCAGGGAATTTATTACAAACTAGTGCATTCCAGAATGTGTTGCGCGCGTGTGCGTGTGTCGCATTAACGTATTTATACTGTCAGTAATGTGTGTTTCGCGTTCTATTGTTGCCATTTTCTATATTAGAAGTTAAAGTGGCAGATGCCTGAATTTTAGTGTTGCGTAAGCTGAAGGTCTGGGGTTGGAAACTGAATCCTCGCGATGCAGGTCCACCGTGATACCCACACGACGGTACAGGGGCAAGGGGGACTCGGTTGCAGAATGTGGAGGAAGGGCTAGGGGATCCCTAATTTGTTTTTACTGTTTAAAAGATGATGTGATCTTTTTGGATTGTTGTAAAGGTCGGAACTGATCTACGGAAAATTCAGCGCCACGCAATTTACCGGAAGGAAAAATCACCGCTGTGAAAATTCACAGATCAACAATTCGCGAACAGCAGTTTGTCCCTAGTGAGTAAGTGTACGAGTGATTAGGCAAGTGAAGGAATATGTAAACGACTGAGTGACCAAATAAGGTGGTGTGAATGAACTAGTGAAAAAACTACTGAGTGAGTGGCCGTATGAATGACCGAGTTAGTTGGCGATTGAATGAGTGACCGCACGAGTGATCAAGTGAGTAAGTGAATGGTTGAGTGACGCATGAATAAACCGGTGAATTAGTAATCACGTATGAGTAACCGAGTGAGTAGCCGTATGAGTAACCGAGTGAGTAGCCGTATGAGTAACCGAGTGAGTAGCCGTATGAGTAACCGAGTGAGTAGCCGTATGAGTAACCGAGTGAGTAGCCGTATGAGTAACCGAGTGAGTAGCCGTATGAGTAACCGAGTAAGTGAGCGATCGAAAGATATGAGTGACTCACACACTTGGTCATTTGCTCACTCACTAACTTCCTGACTCACTTGATCAATCACTCACTTGCTCTTTTATTCGCACACTTGCTCACCGGCTCACTCACCTGCTCATCCACTCACTCATTATGTCACTTTGTCGATGAATTGTTTGTCGGTGAAATTGCCTAGCAGGTGCAATTGCGTGGCAGTGAATTTTTTCGGTGGTAAATTTTCCTAGCTGTGAACTGCGTGGTGATGAATTTTTGGAAATTAATTTTCCGCACACATTCGGCCGGAATTTATTTAAATGAGTGAAATTCATAATGGGGCAGCCATTTAGAACCACTCGTATTTTTCATGTTTAACGGGACTCACCTGGGATATTTCTCACCCAAATCGCACCATCCGAGATCTTTGCTGCCCTCACAGTCAAGATCGGAGGACTTCCTACTGCTCTGCGAAGATTCGCTCGCTTGAATCGAGTCCCGACGGCCACCACCACCAACGGGACCCGTCACGACCCTTGACGAGACGCTGGAGCCGTAAGCCACCACCGGTTGTGAAAAATGCGGTGCGTTATTGTTGCTGCCGATCACTTTCGTGAATTTCTGGACTGGCACAGCTAGGAGTGGCGCAGGAGGTTGCGGTCTGCCGTGAGGAGCTGATGACGACGACGACGAAACGCCAGTTGCCTCAGACAGCAGGAAAGGTTCGTGTCTTGGTGGAAGTTGCTGCTGCTGCTGCTGTGACTTTGGCGGGTTCGATGGAGCTAGAGACGGAGGCTTGATCTGATGAATGACTTTACTAGAATCTATTGGCGATTGGAACCTGTGGAAAATATAAGACGTTTTAATATATTGCAGCGAACACATTAATGCATTATGTAATTAAGGGGTGCACAACCTTTTCACTCCGCTTGTCAGATATGCGGTGATTCTGCCGCGCGCGGTCGAAGACTTGGGTCGTGCTGGAAAAGTGTGTGTATGTGTTGTGAATCTAAAGTGAAGTTTGTTACTGTGTAATGCTTATTATAGCGCTGCCATCTGCCATCAATTTTTCTAACTATGAGTGAAGTGCAATGATTGAATATTTGTACTGTTGCATTCTTGTTGTTCTCTATGGCGAGAAAAACTTTTCTGCCGGACACATTTCGCGGACCGTATGAAACCTCTTGGTGGTTTCATAAGGTCCACGATAATTGGTTTCATTTGGTTCACGGGCAGGAGGTTGTGCACCGCCTGATGTAGATATTCAACTATGCACAATCAAGATCATAACTTCATGAGCACTCATACCTCGTGGCTTTCCCATTGATGATAGGTATGAATCCGCTCTCCAGGGCAACAGGCGTCGCCACTGACGGCGAGTAAGCGATGTTCTGCCCAACGATCTTCTCACTGGGAGAATGAGGCGGTGGGAAAGGTGGCCTACGATCGTTGATAGGGTTCCTGAGCCCGTTCACGGGACTCGGTCCGCTCTTGACTGCTTGAGAAGTAGATGCCGCGAATTGCAGAGGCGGTGGGAAAAGAGGCTTCCGCTGCTGGGCGAAGTAATTGGCTTGCAGGAGCGGCTTCGTTATCCCACCAGGCTGACCAGCGTCTGAATATATAGGCGGTACCTGCTGCCTCAGCAATGAGCTCGCAGGGTAGACGCGTCGCCTTCCGAAACCGAACCCTTGGAAAAGGCCGAAGCTCCTGCCGTCCCGATCGTCGTCGCCAGTTTCGTCGATGACTGAGACGTCTTCGCCGTCGTCGTAGACGGTGTCGAGCTCGAATGGCTCTTCCGCTGCACCCAGTGAAATCAAAGCCACCAGCATCAGTAATATCGGCTGCATGATGCTTATTAGGTACGACTGAAAGATAAAACATTTATATCAATTGATATTAAAAATTATCATTTTTTTTATTGGATTCAAAACATAATTCTCTGCAGATTCTGTATTTCCAAATTGTGATTCAATGAAGCTCATTCTGAAAAAGAGATACATAGAGTCTACATTATATATTTCCGAAAGTCTCCCGTTTTGGAGTTTAAACATTTTCCCGAATTTCTAGAAAAATACTGAGCAAATCGTTAAGAAATTTCGGTCACGTGAACCCAATGCTTTTACTCACAATTTCCAGTGAAAATTTAGTCACGCGCGCATTTAGGGGACTGACAAAAAAGTTAAATTGGAAATAAAAGATATTTTTGATTAACCCTGTATGATGAAAAAACTGCAAATGACTTATATTCTCTCTCTCTCTTTCTTTCTTTCACAAAATATTATGCTAACTTAATGCAATACTTGTGTGTCTTTTTCGTGAAAATTGCATGTATATTCAGGAATATATAAATTTTTTTCCATAAAAATTCCAATTTTCATCGCATGCTTTTTGCTTATAACATGCAGAGTGTTCGACCAATTTTGATGAAATTTAAAAGAAAAATTGCCACTGTTCATGTGTGAGACACTCTGTGTGCAGGAATTTAAAATGTTGTTTTTTTTTAACTGGAACCATACTTCTACGACAGCGGTACTCAACCGGTGCTCCGTGTGAACTTCCAGGGGCTCCGCGGCCCCTCGAAAAAAATATAAAACCCAGTAAATTTGAAAACAAATAATTATTAATATTTTTGAAAAAATTAAATAAATAAAAATAAAATTTTAAAAAATAATTATTAATATTTTTGGATAATAAATCAGAAACTTTGATGAATAAATAAAAAATAGGCGTCTGGGGCACCGCCATAGAAATTACATACCGGAAAGGGCTCCGTGGGTCAAAAAAGGTTGAGAACCGCTGCTCTACGACAAACGGTTTATGAGATAAAAGCCGCATTAGCACTTACGAAACATCCTGTAATATGGATATTTATATAATGATCATACATCAGTAGTCTTGATTTATTGATATTAAGTTTAGTATTGATTATCATTTTGCAAACTTTCAATGTGATTTGTACGTTCTGCTTACGTATGTATTACTATTGAAAAATTCGACTTTCCCTTCATCTCGAAAACTAGAACCAATATGACAAAACACATGCCAGATTCGGAATCAGCGCTCCAGAATCACTGAATAATATTTGACAAGGAAATCAGTGCTGAGCAGTTTTATCAGTGTGAAAGTATTTTTCTAGTCAATTTCACGATTGCAGTCAACCAATCAGCCAATGATAAATGACCAGTTAACGATTTTCGATTCCCTTGCACAAAAGCAATGTTTTGACGGGATTTATCATCATTTTCATGATAGTTCAGGGCAAGCAAAAACAAAAATAACAACTTTTACCCAGGAACAAAGGAAAAGTCGTTTTTCTTTTTTACGTAATATTTATTTAGGAAAGAAGCTTTCTGGATACTAATGCTGGGACAACATCCGGAAAGAAAAATTGGTAGTCTCCACAAGGACCAGGATCCTGGTTCTCTTGCAATCCGGGAAAGTACACTAACTACCACACAACTACTACACTAATATGCCACGGAGACGAGGTCATTATTTCCTTACAACACGCATAGTAGCGTGATTCACTGTATAGAAGCATCACAGCTTCGTTAAATTTATCTGGTAACGTATTTGTTGAATTTCCGCGATTGTTTGTAAAATTTTCTAGCACACAGCATCATTCCCAACTTTGCAGGCTTGTAGCTAAACAGCTCTGGATTCGAAGATAAATTAACGTACATACTTAACTACGCGGAAGCACTATTTCAATTTGGAATGAATTACTTGCTAAGAGTTTACACAATAGTCACGGTGGAACAAAAACAAAAAAACTAACGAGATAAAATGATCTAATGAGTAAGAAAATGCATTGTTAGTACTACATAGAATACTAGGACACACCTACGGGAAACAACAACCTCGTGACCTTCAACTTCACGCAAATGATGACGTACCAGACCCAAGAGACTGATGAACGAACTCTTTCAATGCATATAAACGTCAATTCTTTCTGTTCAGAAATATGTTGGTCAGCATGCACAACATGTCTGTCATCCTACGCGCTTCAGCCCACACTGTTTATCCTCCGATGGATCCTTGAATGAAATCTCAACCCTTTCGACGACCTACGAGAAGCGACTCGATACGATAATAGGTCATTATAGAAATAGGATATTCAGGCTCCACACATGTATATTAGTATGTTTTGGGGGTAAGGCTGTAGGTGGCGTTCTATCCGCATCCTGTTCGTCAAAGACATCTGAGCCGATATTCGAAATGTGTTAATATTATGATCGGAAACCTAAACACGTAAAGCTCAGAAGGCTTGAGGAATAAATAAGCAGTTTTTGGTCTATAAATTTCATATATATACTGTATTTCCACGCAGTTCGCGCAAAAGATGCCAACTTCCCCCACGTTGGGAAACACTACATAGAAGCAAAGTGTCACATTTCGTTTTCTCTCTGTATAAGTCCTTCTTCTTTCATTTCAATATTATTTCGTTCTACTAATTTCGTACTACTAGCAAGTTCCTGTACTAGTCATTTAAAAAAAATTTCATATTTATAACCACTTTACGATCAAAGGACGTAATATTGCGTCCAAACACCAGTGGAATGAATTCATACACAAGTTCACTATTTTCTCTCCTCTCTCCTGATCATTCTGAAGCTTTGTTGCTACCTTATACTTTTTTTTGTTTTTGGTTTTTTGTATATCCTAATAGTGATTTTTTTTCCTCACATATAATGTATCTTTCTTATAAGAAATTTTATCTCAAAATTTGGCAATTTTGTTGACTGTTCATGAATAGAATATGAAATCAACCATTTTATTTTTTTATTCTCAATAAATAACAATTACGTTTTTTACGTCAATTATTTTGACAATTACAGAATTTTTACAACTTTGAACTTAATTTAAAATTCTCAATTCGTAAACCGCACCCTCAGTCATTGGCGAAAATGCCGAAAACTTCAAAGTCAAATTTATCCGTTGCATTTAAAAACATGCAATTTTTTTTTTTTTTTTTGCCGCATTCATATTTCACTAATTGGAAGTTTTAGCACACCGAATGCTCGTGAAAAGTTAATTTTTTTTATTTATTAATGTACACGACTCCTTGGAGAATTTAAGATATTCCGAGTAACCGCACGCCATTTGAAAACTTTTTTGTTCCCAAAAACTTAATAATTTTTAGTTTTCAAAAAAGAATATTCCCAAAGTCAACGGTTGCAAAGATATCCATTATTCAAACAATTTGGGACAGTCTAAACATTTGCAGATGATGAATATGCTACAGTTGCAGAATAAAAAAACTGGTTATATTTTCTCCTTTGAATAACAGTGTAGTAAGTAGCCCGGAAAAAGTACGGTGTTTGTAATGATGAGGACGCCCATAGAACGCAAGTACAGCCACCCAAAATTGACCTTCTCAGTGGCAATTACGAGACATCTCACCTACTTAAAAACCTCTTATTTCGGCAATGATTGACCAGAGACTGTGTTGTGGTTCCTTCCCCCCCCCCTCGAGCATGTTTTCTATCCCCCCCCCTTCAACCTGTCGATTAGCAGCAAGTGGGCGGAACTAGCTTTTGCTAACATTTTAATAGCAGAAGGAGAGAGGGTCTTTGAGATATACCTTTTTTCCGTTTGAGGTTTGATATAGGAATATGCTTACAGTATATAGAATAGAAAAATATGTAGTACTTCCCTTCTCCTCGGTTTATTGTTCTCGTAGTTGGAGGGGGGGGGGGAGTGGAAAGCACTATCACTGCACAAAATCGGATAAAAGTCTTCTTCTTGAAAAAATGTATGGCATTTTACACAGGTTTCAGTTATTTCCACAGCGTCAGTTTTAACGCGGATCAGTGAAAATGTATAAAACTGCGGCGAGGGTTAAGAATACGACAAAGAAATACAAACTAAGAAACTTAGAGAAGGGATGACGAGATAACTATAATGAGAGCTCATAAAATATGCTTGACGTCATGTGGACCAGCTTCTTTATTTTCCCTATCATATACAGGTATCCCCCCTACGCGTTCCGCTTTACGCGATTTCGCTATAAAACGATTTTGAAAAGTTAATTTTAGAAATTGAGACCCGCAAAATTTGGTCTGTAGTTTGATTTTAATCGTGAATATGGGCTTGCGAATTAGAAATATGGCATAATTAGAATAACAAAATCCGTTGAATTTGTTTATGTAGATGAGATAAATACCTTGTATGGAAAAAACGCTCAAAATCCCTCTCACTAATGAGTATTTATTGGTAACACGACGACAAAAACATCATGTTATTAAATCGAAATCGATCCCAATGAATTGTCATATTTGCGAGGAATATTCACAATTCTCTAGCTTTGCCTCTAAAGTTTTTATAAATAGACGAAGAATGTGCTGTGCTTGCCAGCTGAATCTTGACTGCTTTCATCGAAAAAGTTATCAGCCTATCATATCAGGCTCTTAAGGAAAAGCAACAATCACGCTAGAATCAATCAGAAGAAGTGAAGATAGAAAAAGTATTGAAAAATCAGAAAAGTAAATAGTAGCAATCAAAAGTATTGAATTGCCTAAATTCACGGGATTTATCCATAAATTTGAATAATTAATTCATTAAAAAAAAAAGATTCCTATGCTGTTGGGTTCAATTTTTCAATTCTTCTGAACAAAACTCTATCTTACCCATGTTAAATTTAACACGCTTTACGCGATTACGTCTTACGCGATGATTTGTGGGAACCAATTAATTGGAACCCTAAGTCCCGGTATAATCACATTAAACGACGTGGACTGAAAATGTGCATTTAATACTTGCGTAACTGTGATTGAATGACAACCTAAATATGCAATTATACTCAAAGATAGGGACTGAAGCCATTAACCCACAAAAAAAAATTATGATATAATGTGTCACAGAGAAAGAAACAGACATCTATGTTATATGTATATGAGATGGGATGGAAATGTGTAACAACATTTAATATTCATGATAAGAAACCGAACCACAAACGAAACGGAAAATGACTGCACCGGTCGTTGGCCGTTGGAAAGATGGTGACATTGCACTCGCTCAGTCTGGTCTGGTCCGTCCAACATAACCGTATGTATGTTATTGCACCTCGGGCCACACGCTCGACCCAAAAGCGAGTTCGGTAGACGTCGAAGATTGATGGGTCCGAGACGAGAAATCATCTCCAGACGTTTATTTTTATGAGGAAGTCGCGAGTGAAATGAACCTTTTTTGAACTTGGCTTCGATATTCAATTAACTCGTCAGTGATTACCAATACGGGGAAGAAATGGGAGGTGAATACGCGAAACCTTTCTCTAATGATGTGGTTGTTGTTGTTTTTTTCAGTATTGCCTCGTGACAAACGATGCCGTAACTGATAGACGCACACCATGCACACACCACGTGAAGAAAGAGATGGTGATTGATACGCCGTTGGCTTTTGCACCGGCTGCAACATCAACCAGGAAAGATAAAGTGTCACTAACCTTTAAATAAGATGTACCATAAGAAGTAGTATATATTTAGCACTCCATGCTAAAAATACTACTTCCCGCGATAAAAATTCAATTTCGGTTCACTTTGTCCCATTTGTAAGAAAAGAACACGTTATCGCTGAACCTCAGATGTTCCGGAAATTATCTACAGTCGATCCCGCTTATAACGTACCCGCTTAACTTTTTTTCTATATTGATAATGAACTTTTCCCGGATAAAATGTTTAAATTTTTTGCTATTCCCGCTTACAACGTTCGGGAAATTCACATGGGGCTTTTTTCCTCCCTTTAAATCTTTCACATTTTTGGGGGGGCTAGTGGTACTGGGATACTTCAAGGGGGTTACGGAAGAAAATTTAGAAAGAGCCATGACAGGTGGTTTGGAGGGCTGCAGAGAGCCGAGAAGAAAAATTAAGGTGTGACGAAATAAAGTTTTTTGTATTAGTGACAATTATACACTTACAGAATCCAACAAAACCAGGGCCGTCTTAAGGCATGGACCCACCGGGGCCTCACCGCCTACATTTTGCAGCAGGTTCCCTAGGATGGGGTGTTTTTCGCAGGCCCCCAGCTACATTTTTCACAGACCGCCCCCTCCTCTATATTAAATTATAGTGTGAAAAACAAAAAATGATGAAAATCATATCAGGCCCCAGGCTGCAGCTCTGTCAGTCACACTCTTGTGATGGGTCATATCCGGGAGGTCTCATGTCCATAAGTGACCCTACCTTATGATATTTTGTATAGTACAATAAATTTTGAAAATAAGTAGAAAATATGTAGGCTGTATATTTCCGGCTAAGTATCGGACTGATATAGCATCACTTTGCGTAGCGGGCCTATGATATTGAGACGGTCCTGAATAGAACTCGGATTAGCGGGGAGCTCAATAAATTCTAGGCCAGTGGTCTGGAGGCCAATCTTATTTGCTAAATTTTCATTCAGTATAAATTCATTGAAAAAAATCAATTCAATACGCATAAAGGATCTTGCTTCAAGATGAGGGTCGAAGACTCTGGGGGTAAGACAGGGGAGCCACGAAAAAAAAAAATGTTTCAAAGGGGGCCACGGGCAAAAAAAAGGTAAAGAAACGCTGCTATAGACTACTGCATATAACAAAGGAATAAACGACGGTCTTTCTCATCCAGTTCTGAATTTATAAATGCAAAACAACGATACAAAACATACACAACTTGACAGATTTACAGACGAAAGCATCAAGTATCATTCAAAAGCGGCTTTCTTCAAGTAAGTAAAATCGGATTTCCCAACTTTACTTCTTGGAATCCGATTCTTCGCAGAACAGCTAATACGATGCTTTCATGGCCTTTTAAATTTCGGAAAATGAAGAAATAACAGCGTTAGATTTCGCACAGCACAGTTCGAGTCTAAGTGTCTCAGAGCAAGTTAAAAAAGAAAAGCTCTAAGTTTAAAGGGAAAAATAGAAACTCTCTTAAATTTGTAGATGATAACCACAGTCAACACCAGTTGTAACGCTTGCAGAAGCAATTAAAGGACCGGCAACTTTTCGATATTTTGTTTAAAGGCAAGGAAATGTGCCATGTGATTTTACGGAAATTTGACTGTTATAAAAGAAAACTGTTATAGTTTGGCTGGTTATAACAAATAATTACTTCTTATTAAGTCACTATATGTACCTTAATGTTTGTTAATAAATTATAAATAACATAAAAAAGATGTGGTTGGGGAAAAACTGTCTTATAATTCTTATAAACCTTTCCCGCTTATAACGTTTTTAGATGCGTGTTTTTTTAAAAACGTTATAAGCGGGATCGACTGGATTTTGATTATATGCTGCGATACACAGTTTGGGAAACACATAATTAAAATTTTGATTGATTTTATTGAAAATATCAGCTAAAGAGTCAAGGCGGCTGAAATGTTCCTGAAAATTCATTTAAAATTGAATGTTTTAGTGCAGTCCACACCGCTTAATGCGATCACATCGGGACTCGGGGGGGGGGGGGGTTCTGATAACAATTACCGAATAATAGCTATATCTGAAAAGAGTTCTGTTCGCAAGTATGGTGACCATACATCCATTTTGATTGAACGGGCCGTATGGTAAACTGTTATTGTTAAAACGGGACAACTTTATTTTCCTTTCCCACATTAAATTGGTTGCGAAATTTTCGTTCCATTTCATTTTCATTCCAATCATTCCATTTTTATTTTTATTTTTGTACTAAAACGGGACTTTGTTCATCCCTTGAATCAAATCCTGCATTTTCGTTATTTTGCCACCGGGAGGCGTTAGAATGGAATATTACGAATTACGATATTTTTTCAAAGTCCAATACTTACCGGGAAAAAATAAGTTTACACAAACCTTAGCTTCAGAATGCTCAAAAAACAAACTTTCGACGGAAAAAATTTGATAACATTATCCTAAATCCCGATGGCAAAAAATGAATTTTTTCCCATTGGTCCGTCTAGTTCCTTGCAAAAGTGATGTGTGTGTCATTGTTTCTAATCACTGTTTGGTAAAATGTCAATTATAAGCGCATTCTTCTGAAGAAAGAAAAATTATCAAGTGTCATGGTAATGTAGTCGACACTCGTTACAACGACCTCACGTTATAGTGATCATTTCATTACAACGACTGGAAGGATAATGCTTAAAGTCCTAGCGTCCCCTCGGGCATGCGCTGTAGTCGAATGTCAAAACGACCGGTAGGATAAGTCCCAAATGTTTTCATAGAACGACTACCATATACGTTTTACTTTCGATAAAACGACTCTCCCGATATAACGTTAATTTCGATAGGACAAAGGATCGTTATATCTAGTGTCAACTGTATCAGGTATCAAAAAGCAATATAATGATGTAGGAATAACGGAAACATTCATAGTTTGTGGGATGCAAGACTACCTGCTGATGAAGAAATTTTTTTTCTGTTCCAGGATGTGTGGTCCCTACGCATAAGCTCACCGCTATTTAAAAAAGAGGCCATCCATCGGAAGATATCGGGACAACTCGGACCTTTTTAACGAGGCTCGCATTCGCGCCTCGAAATCGGGAACCACAGAAAACCAACTTCAGCTGACTACCACTGTGACATCGGTGGGATTTCGAAACCGAGTCCTCGCGATGCGAGTCCGTCACTAGCGTGACTGGCCTTGGATCTAGGAAGGCGATGTTGGTGATCATCCCCCCCCCCCATAAGAGCCAAATATATAAGAGAAAATCTGGCTTTCCTGTAAATTGCTGGACGGTTCAGCGAAGAAACGTATACAATAAATCACTCCTCTCGACACATTGTTCTAGTACAGTGCCTGGACGTGGTAGGGGGGGGGGGGGTACTTGGAGATTTTTCCTACGCCTTTCTTCAAATTCACGAAACGAACCTCTTACATAGAATTATATTTCTGTGAAATTTGTTATTTTTCTAAAAATCCAAATCTCAATGTATATTTTTGACGACTTGTATATATTTGGACTCGCATCGCGGCCAATACACGAAATGGCCGAGAGGTTTAGTCAAAGTCCGATTTTCAGAATTGATACCGACTTTGGCCGGACAATTCACGAAATGGTCGAAGATTCCTGCTCAAAGGTCGATGTGCACTGTCCGGAGAGTGCCAAATCCAATTTTTTTCCATTGCCAACATGTGATACAGAGCTATATATACAGTCGATGTTCGTTATAACGACCCCTATCGTTCCACGGAAAACGGTCGTTATACCGAACTTTTCCAAAAGAGTAATAAATTTTATCTTCCTTGCTTTTTCCAACTTTTAGAATTTCCCTTGCCGTGATCGACTACGCGAAGAAGGAGAAAATCCCAACTTTTCTGCTTTCATAATTGAATCACGGTTTTTAATAAACACCCAAAGAGTACAAAATACAGTAAACCGAATCGTACGCGAACTGAAATTGTTTTTTCCATAGGAATCAATGCAAAATGAATTGATCCGTTCTTGGGGGGACTCTGAAAATTTCTAGTGTGAACTTTTACAACAGATCCTGTGCATAACCAATAGTTATCATTAAACCAACACCGAAAAAATTGCCATAATTTCAGAGATGAAATGCAAACGGAATGAAAATTACGCCAAGGCAAAGACTGGTTTCTTGAACATGAATCATCTATAATCTCTCTGTCAAAGCCCTCAAAATCTCCGTTCGCAGCTCTATCTGGCCACAAAATATACTCCAAGCCAAATTGATGGTTCTATGTAAGACACTCGCTACCAAGCTTTGTAAGTAAGAACTATGTAATATAGCACAGTAAAATAATGTTTCTTCAGAGCATACTGACCAAATTTTTTATGCTACTGTTGACATCTTTTCTAAATCGGCGTTGTTAGTACCATCAGAAAATGAGCTTTCCGGTACTTAGTAGCCGCGAAAAATTTGATTGATCAATTTGTAAATAAAATTCAGTTAATTTCATTGCCCCCCCCCCCCCCCCGTAAAGAGGTTTACTGTATTGCACTTTGGCATCTTACACAGAAAGTAGTTAGCAATACCAACAGCTTCTTTAATATTTTCGGTGATGCTTTAGTGCAAAATACCGATGTTATCAGACGCCCTCGGAAGAACGAAAACAAGTGACGAAGTTAAAATCAAATTCGACACGATTTTGAGCGAAATATACGAAAATATCATTATAGTGGTTTTTACAACCTCTTAAAAAATATCTTATAGAAGGATATGATATCCATATTTGTTATGGGCATCTTTTTCCTCAGCCACCCCGTTGGGCAATCTGCCTGTTGTGGCCTTGTATTTGTATTTATAGTAATAAAGCATATCGTTGTATCAAGAGGTGTTTAACATTAGACCATAGGCAAATCCAAACAAGATTTGAAAAAAAAATCGTTGTAGAGGGTTTTATCGTAATATCGAGTATCGATGTAGTGAGGTTTCACTGTAATTGAATCGTGTACAAAAAATATTAAATACGAAAAATTAAATATTAAATACGAAAAATTAAATATTAAATACGAAAAATTAAATATTAAATACGAAAAATTAAATATTAAATACGAAAAATTAAATATTAAATACGAAAAATTAAATATTAAATATTAAATATTAAATACGAAAAATTAAATATTAAATACGAAAAATTAAATATTAAATACGAAAAATTAAATATTAAATACGAATACAAAATGCAAAATATTAAATCATATATTTTTTGAAGAATAAAAATTTTTTAAAGCATCTCATAAAATTTTACACTATCGTCACAATGGAATAAGAAAATCATTTTGTGGATTTTTCGAAAAAATATTCATAAGTCTATTCAATTTTGGCAAAAGTAAGTCCTTAAATTTGTAAGTCTATTTCAGAAAGAATAAGTCTTTGAATGTGTAAGTATATTTCATTTTGGTAAAAGTGGGTCTTTGCGTTTGTAAAACTATTTTACTTTTATAAAAATAAGTCTTCAAATATATAAATACAGTATATATTTTATTTTGGTAAAAGTAAGTCTTCACGTTTGAAGTTCATTTCATTTGGGTAAAAGTAAGTCATTAAATTCGATAGTCTATTTCATTTGGGTAAAAGTAAGTCTTTAAATTTGTAAGTCTTAATTTTGTTTATTGTGATAAAGCTAAAATAGAAAGGAAAACTTATCTTATAAGAAAGAAAAGAGAGAACGACATACCTTGAACTTGATGGCTATTACCACACGAGTAGGTCAAATAAAACTTCGCAACACGAGATAAAAGATACAGATGTTGTCAGTAAAAGGGTTCAAGGATTTTGACAGTTTCTTGTCGAAAGACGCGACGTTTATACGCCACTTTGCCCCAAGTTTTTCTTTTCTTTTTTAAACGCATGTGCAGGTGAACCACGCACATACATACATACACACATACACAAGAAATTAGAACTGCAAAGTTATGGCCCAAAAACAAAAGTTGACCTATTGCCTTACAGAACCATTTCTGGTGCAGCCCAGGCGTCGTTTATTTCATTTCTTCTTCTTCGCCGCGATCGTGTGGCTGGTGGCATGACTATCCAATAGCCCCCGAGAAATGAGAGCAACTAAAGGCATTTACCGAATACTTAATGTCCAAAAGCACCGGTAGATTTCCAAATGAGAGGAAAAAGGACCTCGAAGACATCATCAAAGGGGTAGCAAAAAAAATATATATTAATGACCTTTATAGCTTTCTTTTTTTTATATATAGCTGGTATGGACGCGTGTTTCTTGGGTTTTTTATCTTGAGGTGATACGACGCCTAAGAGTACAATGACTTCCACCGAGATAGTAATTGAACTTTTTCTTTTTTTTATGTCATTATCACTTTTATTTATTTATTTATTTATTGAGTACCTTCACCTGATAGAGAAATCGGTAAGTGAACGTGCTAAAAGTTTGCTGATCTTGACCGTCTGTCTGCATTTTCACTTCCCAGAAGTTACTGACCTAGGGAAAATAATAATAATAATATTAAATAATGTCATAATAAAAACAGTAACGTGTGACATTATCACAAGTTCAAGGGCAGTATCGACTGAAGAAGAAAAAAAAAATCCGAAATTTCCACGGGTTTTATTCTCTCTTTTTTATCTATTCTATAACATGGAAATGGTGCATAAAATATGGACTATGTAGTAATAGTAAAAGATCCGTTTCATTGCTTTCTTTCCACGTTTGAGTGTGTTAAAATGTATCGTATATTAGTTCCAGATGTTTATTATATCAGAAATAATTTCAATAAATGCATCATTAAAAAAAAATAACTAGCTAAGAGGAATAGAATCGTTAATATAAAGATTTGATTAGTGGAATATGCAGCGCTTATATTGTAATTTATATTAGTGTAACTTGTTTAGCTGCTAGTTGCTGTAACTGAAAATATATGGGTTTAATTTATATTCAATACTTGAAATGTCGTAATAAAAACTGTAACGTGTGATATTATCCCAAATTCAAGGTCAGTATCGACTGAAGAAAACAAAATCCGAAAATGTCCACGGGTTTTATTCTTTCTTTTTTATCCTTTCTAACATAGAAATGATGCATAAAATATGGACGAGATGAATATTAAAAGATGCTTATTCGTTTTATCTCTTTCTACATTTGAGTGTGATAAAATGTATTATTAGTTCTCCAGATGTTCATTATATTAGAATTAATTTCAATAAATACATCATGAAAAAAAATTAGCTAGGTACGTGAAATAGAATCGTTAATATAAAGATTTTGATTAGAGGAATATTCAGTGCTTATACTGTAATTTGTGAGCTGTTATTTATACTGCAACTGAAAAAATATATGGGTTTTATAGTCAATACTTGGACTCGAACTGGTCTATTACGTCAGGAAAGCTTATGGGAGTCTTTAAAGATTCGGGACGCCCTGAAAAAACGTATCTGCCACGTTTTGTGATTGTAACCTGAGTGACTTTTACTTAAGTTTTCCATTATTAAGCTACTTAAAATCTTACTAATTTTATTTTATGATATTTTACTATATAAAAATAACAACTGTTAAAATTTTAAGGCAAATTTGGTAATTTAATTAATATTATTGCTTATAAAATATTATTAAATGTCATATTTAGATTTTCTTTTAACTAACGCATTAATCAAAAATTGGTTGCTAATTTCAATCGAAGAGTTATAGCAGCTTTATCTGATAGGTGGCGGAAAGGGTTTCAATTCATTGATGTTTCTCACATGTAATGCAAGGTGATTCTAAATTCATAAGACAAACTTTATAAGTGATATAATATACCTCTTAAATTGAATATGAGGCACCTAAACAAGCATTTTTGATCATAGAATATGCGGTCGAATCGCAATAGCAAAGGCAGTAGAGATTGCCTGCGCATTAGAGAACTTGACTAAAAACAATTATTATATTTTTTCGACGGGTTTGCTGCGATATGTGCTATCAACCATTCGAGGGTGCACATGCGCCTTCGGATTGGATTGGAGTTCGTTTTTTATTAGTGAAAAGCTCTTCAAGGTTCTGCTGCGACAAACAGTGGTCAAGCGGTATAATGACTTGTGGTAGAATTTGCGTTACCCAAGTTGTACCATGAGAGGGCCTACCACATTACAATACCCTGCACCCTGGTTGATTGCGATTACTGCAGCAAATCCGTCGGAAAAATATGATATTTGTTTTTGGTGAAGTGCTATTTGGCATTCTCGAAACATACCCTCTACGACTTTTGCTATTCGACCGTACATTCTATGATCAAAAATGCTTCTTTAGGAGTCCTACGTCATCGCTTAAAGATTATCCCATAAGTTTAGAATCACCTTTATAATACTGTATTGTAAAATTTTTTTAATATTTTCTAGAAGACCGGGATTACACTATAAAAGCTTGATAAAAGAGTTTTAACAAAACTTGAAAAAACAACCAATTACCATTCTAGCCGATACGCTTATTGGATGCATTTTTCAAGTTTTATAAAAAAAAAAAACTTGTCAAACACTATTATAGTGTAATTCCTACCAAAAGCATATTTTTGCTGGTAAAATTTTATTTTTATCCGTGTATTGGTTATGGACAGAAGTACAAAGAAAGGCACCATTTTTTTTTCATGATCAATAAGTTTACAAAATATGGTAGTTTTCGAGGCTGAGAATGCTTCGCTGTGCAGAGTTTTTTCTAACAGAATAAAAATTCCCCAAATTGTATAAGCATGTTATATTGTCGTTCCGCACATATATCGGAATTCTACGCGCAGAGAAACAGTTCTGTGCATGTGAGAATCGTTGGCATGACCATAACTAGGATTTTTGCCGCCCGGGGCAAACATTATTTTGCCGTCCCCAGAACTTTAAAATTCGATAATTTTATAACACGGTGTTCTTTGTTCCCACCTAAAATTGCCACCCCTAAATTTTTCCGCCCGGGGCAGTTGCCCTCTAGTTCCGGCCTTGTTCCTTGGCACCACAGAGATAAAAATTTTCATTCACTCAACGGAATTTTTTTAAGCACTCTGATGTTTAGACTTTTTATATTTCATATAGATGACAGCAGGGGTTCCAACGTTGAGATATTCTTTATTACTTACACACTAAATATGCTATTGAAAGCATTAGAGTATTTACCAGAAGTACCTAAACTTGGACGCGTGAGGACGCATGCCAAAGCATCTTCGACTATATTCCTTGCATATGTTTACAACAGATGTCGCTACTACACCATCAATGAACAACATTTGTTTCCCTACCAAAACAGAACCGCTTTCAAAATGTGCATAAATTTTTGCAATGGTGCTTTCCAACGGGAGGGGATGTTCGTTTATTATCAGGCGTTAAAAAAGGGTTGTTTCCACCCATTTGTTCGTTTCTCAATTGAGGAAGGAAGATATTGTATGATTCTTTAATAAACTACCCCAGGGCCGTCTTAACGCATGGGCCCGACAAGACCACTCGGATGCGTAGAGGTACTCCATGAGGAGTTGTACAATGAAAACAAAAAGCAGATGCTGCTCGTGCAAATGCCTCATTTTTCCACCTGAAAATTAGAGCAATTAACACAGGGCCATATAATTTCAGGGCCCTCCGATGTGATCTTTGTCCGGACCCCCCGTCCCCCGTCCAGAGGCTAATTTATAGTTGCCTCAAATCATGAGCCGCCCCCAACTCCCCAAAGAAAGTGTTGTTCTGGGTTCTTCGTACTTAATGGGAAGTATATATATATATAACATATATAACAGCTCACATAATTACAATCTCGAAAATCATAGCACTGGATCTCTTTGTGTGTAGGTGCCCTATCGATACGAACGCTCCGGGTCAATGCCATGCGTTATAAAGATTACCCTAGATCAGTGTTTCCCACAGTGGGCAATATTGCCCCCTTGCGATGGAATTGTCCAGGGGAGAAGAAGTTATGGGTATGGCATGGGATCCTATGGGTACACTTGAGTAGGGGCGATGAGAGAAAAAATTCTGAAGAAGGGGGGTTGTGGAACAAAAATTTTGGGAAACTATGCCCTAGATTTATGGGGCAGTTTTGGGATTCTGAATGTAGTCAAACTTTATCTCTATATTTTACTTAAAATCTTTACTTCTTAACATCTAAACATTTTACCGCACTTGAATTTCACCCGTTGTTTCCCCCCCCCCCCCAGAATATACCGGGGGATATTACCATTCAGATATCTCAGGGAGCCTATTAGACACCTTCAACCTTTTAGACACTGCAAAAAAGCTTCGAGTCACATGTGGATAGCGACCCATGTGTTGAAAACCTCTGCCTTAGAGTAATAACGCACATACCGACTGCATGCATAAATTAGGTACTCACGCATGCGTGCAGTAGCCTACTATGCAACAGCGGGTTTTTGTTTTTCTAACAGTATCTTTCCTGAGAACGGCATTTCAACAACGAAGGATTCCTATCTATTGTTGAAAAGGAAAATAATGAATACGGAATATTATTTGCAACATCATTCATTCATCAACTGTCCACTGAAACACTTGAAAACAGAAAACACACGCCGCTGCCGTCGATCACCAATCAGTAACCGAACGATAACAGTGCAAAACAGTAAAAACAGAGCCAACCATGCCTTACACACTAGAAACCAGAAGGAGGAGTTTGCGTCTCCTCGGCAAACCACCAGGAACGGACATCTCGAAGCAGAACCTCGGCATCAAGACACTGAGGAAGTTCTTCGAGGAAGAACGTCTAACAGAGTTGAAGTCCTTAGTGGAAGCGGGAGTCGACGTCAGCTCCCTGAGGAACAGCAGGCAGAGGACACCCTTGATAGCAGCGGTCATCGGTCGACAGAGCGAGATCGTGAAGTTCCTGATACGATTCGCCGCCGTAGACGTCAACGTCAAAGACCGCAGCGACTATTCGGCGATCGCGTACGCTTCCCAGACGCGTCAGTTCGACATCGTGGAGGACCTGGTAATCGCCGGTGCCGACGTCAACGTCAGAGACCGCAGAGGACGCACACCGTTGACGGTGGCCATCGACAACAAGCTGGAACACCTGACGAAAGTGTTGGTTCAGGCCGGAGCGGACGTCAACGAGCAATCCGCAAGCGGGGACTCGCCCTTATACATGGCGCTCTCGAACCACATGAGCCTTGAAGTGGCGAAAGCCCTCTTAGACGCAGGCGCAGATGTCAATGTCGGGGCTGAAGATGGAATAACGCCGCTAATCTTGGCCATATGTAATTTCGAAATAGACACGACGAGGTATTTCATAAAATCGGGTGCCGACGTCAACGCGAGGGCTGCGTCCGATTGGGCCGCATTGCACGTCGTTCCGTACTTCCTCGGCTTGGATTACCTCCCGTCGCTGTTGTTCATAGACGCTCTCGTGGATGCCGGAGCCGACATCAACACAGAGAACAGTAGGGTGATTTTAGCGGTTTTGGTGCACAATAGGACTGCGCATTTGCTGCGCATCAAACAATAGGGCTCCCCACTTGCTGCGCATCAAACAATAGGGCTCCCCACTTGCTGCGCATCAAACAAATGGGTGCTTCGCACTTGTTGAGGCTCGCTAGATGGCGCTTCCTATGACGTCATTCCTAAATTATCGTTCTTGCCTATGATGTCATTCCCAAATTATCGTTTTTCAGGGGGGTCATTCCTAAATTAAACTTTATTTCCCAAGTGATGATTTTTTTCAGGGAACATTCCTAAATTAAACTTTTGAATTCATTTTCTGACTTAGAAAAAATTTGCTCCTAAATTAAACTTTATTTCCTGACTTGTTTTTTTTTTTTTGGAGGGATGCTCCTAAATTTTTTTTTTCCATCCCAAGTGATGAGATTATTTCAAAGAGGGGTCATTCCTAAATTAATCTTTTCTTCCACAAATTATTGTTTTTTTACTGACTTAGTTATTTTTCTAATGATTTTTTTTTTCATTCCTAAATTAAACTTTTGAATTCATTTTCTGACTTAGAAAAAATTTGCTCCTAAATTAAACTTTATTTTCTGACTTGGTTTTTTTTTTTTTCTCAACACCCTGGGAAATTTAAAGTTCATTACCGTTCTTTCAACTCTTTCCCAAATTATCGTTTATTTTCTGACTTCCCAAGTGATGAGATTATTTCAAAGAGGGGTCATTCCTAAATTAAACTTTATTTTCTGACTTTGTTATTTTTTGGAGGGATGCATTTTCTAACTTAATTTTTTTCTATCCCAAGATTTTCCCATAACGTCACTTCGAAGATATCACCAAAGAGAAGGATCTTTCCCAAATTATCGTTTAATTTCAGACTTTTTTTTTTTTTCTAACTTGGGGATCTTTCCTACATTAAACTTTATTTTCTGATGATTTTTTCATTCCTAAATTAAACTTTATTTTCTAAACTAAACAAAGATGAATCGTTTCATTAATTTTAAAATAAAATTTTTTTCAAGTCACAAATAAACTTTTGTATGTCCAAGCTGAAAAGTAAAAATAAACCAAAGGAGCAATAAAATACAAAGTCATTTTATATGATTTTCATTTATTTCAAATAAATTTCTTCTATCTTAGATTTCAAAACATCAAAATCAATCGCATTAAAACATTTTTCCGCTACATCGTAATTTTCCGCCAGAGTTTTAGCGACTTCGCGAAAGTCAATCAGGGTTAAAGCATGATCAAAATATTTATAAAACATTAAATTATCATTCAACTGCAGACATTCATGACCCAACTGATTAGCATATCCCATGGAACACCCATGGCAGTCAACAATTTTTTCGATGCTAGCAAAAAGTTTTTCACTCACCAATTTAGCCAAAATGTCGGTGATATCCATAGAACTCGTTCCTTTAGTTTGGTTTTCGCGCACACACACTTTCAGATAGTCCAAGCAGAGCGTTTTCTGCACGAGCTCACTGATCACGGTATGAAGTGGTTTATCATCCTCGCTCCAGAAGAGTGCCTCGATTGCCTGGAAAGTCATTTTGAGGGGGTTTTCGGAGCACTTGAAAATTTTGTTGTCCCCGCGATGTAGAGTTTGAATTAGCACATCATCACCGCTGTAGTCCACGATCAGGTTCTCCGACACTAGGAAAGTTCTATCAACGCGTTGCAGCATAGTACGACGAGAGAATTCGGTTCTCAAACATTCCCACACGTACGGCGAAAGAGTCACTCCATTTTTAGCTGGGTGCATGAGTCCATCGCGTTCGAAAAATTCTCGAATATGTACGCGCACTTCACCACTGAAGATCACGACGCTGACGAAAAAGTTCTCCTTCACGTGAAAGATGTTGGGAGGCGGCGCTTCCTTATTGAATCCACTGCTGCGAGATCTCTTAGCCGATGGTGGTTGAGTGTTCGGTGATGGGCGCTTGTTACTCGAAACCATTTTCCGGAACGTCAGGCTGAGTCGGACGTCTTTTACTTTTGGGTCTTTAGGTATCGCGTGACGCCACAGCTGGTTGGTTGGAGGTAGCATCGTCAGCAGGCTGTTGTGTTCCAGGATTCGGTCCACGGATTGGTGCCCCCGTCGAGAGAACACGAGCTTTCTTTCAGCGCCCAGGGAGAGGCAAGCGATGGGGTAATCTTTGACGAGCTGTGATTCGTCATCGGAATGCGGGGAGATGCTCTTGGTTCCATCAGAGTATCGGTTGACGACAACAAAGTTGTAGTCATGGCCTGAGATGCTCTCGACCACGGCTTTCAAATCCAAGAGGAGAGGTGTCCACGGTTGGGCCTGGAGGGTCATTCCGGAAAAGGTGTAGTGTAGGCCAGCGTCACCATACCCAGCATGCTGTCTGGGCATCGGATAAGTCTTGTCGCCAAACTTGAAGACGCATTCCTCTGCTGGACGGTACACGATTTCAGATTCGAGCTGGTGTAGTATCGCAACGGAAGTATCCAGTACGTTCCGAGCGTATTCATAGCGGAGGCTTTCCATCTGTCTAAATGAAAACAACGCATACAGTCTCTCTCCGCAACTCTCAAGATGAAAAAAAAAAAAATTGCGAAATATATATTTTAACAGAAGTTTTTTTTTTTTTTAAGTTTTTTAAATTTTTATTATTATTATTATTTTACAAAATTAAATTTTTATGCATCTAACCATTCAGCGCATGCTACGACCTTGCTTCTTGCGCAATGCCCTTTTTGCAGAGGGTGAAACCCGCAAGAAGTCAAGGATTTTGGGAAGTTTAAGACTTTCACTGTCTCCAGGTTGAATCGTTGCTCTAGAAATTTTTTTTTTTGCCTGCAGTTCACATAAATGCAACTATATCTGTTATTAACAGTGGTGAGATGAATTTTCATTAAATTATAATCGAAAAGCCCTTCCCCCCATCTAATATTAAGAAGATTTCTGCTAACCCAGAGCATTTGTGGGAAATCTTCTTCGGATAGCTCCTTGCTAGAGAATGGCGGCTTGTAGAGAGAGTGATATACTCTCCCTGTGCTTAAATCAAAGCAAGCCATTTCCTTAACAACATATATCCCACTTTTAAGCAAGAATCCCTCAAAATCTAACACGCAAGAAGCCATAGAAAAAAAAAATCTTACCAAGTTGCGGAGAGAGAAGTGTATCCAAGCGAGCGAGAGAACTAAGTTAAGGAATTGTGTCTGTCCCGCAGTTTATATACTGCAGTTGCAGTTGATAAGCATAAGTATAGGAATATACTGTGAATCTCAAAGTGCACCCAGTAGCATCACTATCTCATTCACGTGAATCACTAATACAATATATTCATGTGAGCATGCATCACTGATACAGTACCAATATCTAATGATACACTATCCAATGTTACATGAATCACTGATAATGATGTGAGTAGCATCACTATCTCATTCACGTGAATCACTGATACAATATATTCATGTGAGCATGCATCACTGATACAGTACCAATATCTAACGATACACTATCCAATGTTACATAAATCACTGATAATGATATTGACGTGAGTATGCATCACTCGCGTTGCTTCGATTATTCTGCACGCGACACTGATAACTATATGAGTACTGTCTGCCCGAGTAATGACGCATAGCACACGAGACTCGTTATCGCTTCCTAACCCTTTATCTCATTAAAAGTATCATCTTCTTTGCAGATCCTCTCACTTCGTTTTTGAGTTTTGTCCAGACAGCATCAAGTTTTTTAGCTTTCGCTTCGTACGTTCGCGCAATGGCTAGTTTTATCGATTTCGGTATAAGTAAAGAAGAATTAGTTAGATTGTTGGAAAATGACGATAATTTCGTCAATGAATGTCTCAACGAGGATTTAGTTAGTGATCGCGATATAAAATTAATGATTGAGGATGAGGAGAATTTCATCCAGCAATGCCTGAAGCGTCCTGCGCCAGTAGAAGCTGGACCAAGTGGATATGCTCCGTCAGAGAAGAAGAAGAAAGAGGTTAGTTGTTTTTTTAAATTATCGCGCGTTAAATTTTATTCCAAATTAATTTTCAGGCGTAAATTTATTTCAAGTTAAATTTATTTCATGTAAGGTATTTAAACTTTATTTAATGGTAGAGCTGCGAAACATCTGGGAATTTCATTACAAGTTAAATTTTATTCCGAGTTAAATTTAATTTCAAATCAAATTTATTTATGTCGCGAGTTAAATTTTCATTCATCGAAAAAAAAATTATTCAGTTGTATTTCATGTCGCGAAACAATTTCTCAGGCGTAAATTTATTTCAAGTTAAATTTATTTCATGTAAGGTATTTAAACTTTATTTAATGGTAGAGCTGCGAAACATCTGGGAATTTCATGTCGCGAAACAATTTCAAAACGACACAAGAATTCAAATAGAAATTTTTTTATTCAATTGTACATCAGCAGACTCGTGAATCAATTTATACATTTGCGCACTGGTGAGATTAACGGCTTTCGTAGTGGGCGCATTTCCGCTAAAATAGCGTATATCGTAGGTTTTATTACAATACGTGAGAAAAATATTTCCTCCCAGCGGAAGAGAGGAATTACATCTTTCAAAGTCCATTTGATTTTTATATGTTGTTGCTATAAGAGTAAATAATATAACAATCAGTATCGTGAATATGGCGAACATTCTCTTGTGTCTTATCAGTTCTCCATTACTCTCCAATTCGTAGGACCAGCAGCTCGGTAAATCGAATGACGGTACATCCGTTTTCCATGCGATACCCTGCTTTCTATTGTTTTGATCGTAGATCACGGCTTCCACTGTTGTTGGCATTTCAAAGCTCTAACCAAATATGTTTCAAAAATGGGTTTTTTATATAATCTCTCGGAGCTCCGGTTTCTTCTAGCGCTTTCAGGAAAATTTCTTGACCCACCACGGGTGATTTTCTCCGACCGACCACACTTGATATCAAATCGCGAATGTCGCTTCCTTTGATGAGTCTGCTCTTATAAACGATCGAGCCGTTAGAATTAATTTTTAATATGTTCGGATGCTTATTTATATGCGTGATAATTTTTTCTGAGTGCCCTCTTTGCGATTTCGGGACAGAAATCAGAGCTATTGGTAATTCGTCAACTTTCTTTTTCTTCTCTTTTTCTACTTCTTGAATTTTCGGTTCTGGTAACCGCGGTGGATTGTTCTCGGCGACGTTGATTCTCTTGTTCAGCAGATTCTGATAGAGTTTAATTTTTATAGCTTCGGGCTCCTTGCTTCGCAGTATTTTCAACATCTCGTTGTCCAACTCAGAAAGCTGCTCTTTTGTGGTCACATGACGCGATAACAATTGTTCTGGAACCAGAGCGAATTTCTGAGTTGGACAACGAGATGTTGAAAATACTGCGAAGCAAGGAGCCCGAAGCTATAAAAATTAAACTCTATCAGAATCTGCTGAACAAGAGAATCAACGTCGCCGAGAACAATCCACCGCGGTTACCAGAACCGAAAATTCAAGAAGTAGAAAAAGAGAAGAAAAAGAAAGTTGACGAATTACCAATAGCTCTGATTTCTGTCCCGAAATCGCAAAGAGGGCACTCAGAAAAAATTATCACGCATATAAATAAGCATCCGAACATATTAAAAATTAATTCTAACGGCTCGATCGTTTATAAGAGCAGACTCATCAAAGGAAGCGACATTCGCGATTTGATATCAAGTGTGGTCGGTCGGAGAAAATCACCCGTGGTGGGTCAAGAAATTTTCCTGAAAGCGCTAGAAGAAACCGGAGCTCCGAGAGATTATATAAAAAACCCATTTTTGAAACATATTTGGTTAGAGCTTTGAAATGCCAACAACAGTGGAAGCCGTGATCTACGATCAAAACAATAGAAAGCAGGGTATCGCATGGAAAACGGATGTACCGTCATTCGATTTACCGAGCTGCTGGTCCTACGAATTGGAGAGTAATGGAGAACTGATAAGACACAAGAGAATGTTCGCCATATTCACGATACTGATTGTTATATTATTTACTCTTATAGCAACAACATATAAAAATCAAATGGACTTTGAAAGATGTAATTCCTCTCTTCCGCTGGGAGGAAATATTTTTCTCACGTATTGTAATAAAACCTACGATATACGCTATTTTAGCGGAAATGCGCCCACTACGAAAGCCGTTAATCTCACCAGTGCGCAAATGTATAAATTGATTCACGAGTCTGCTGATGTACAATTGAATAAAAAAATTTCTATTTGAATTCTTGTGTCGTTTTGAAATTGTTTCGCGACATGAAATTCCCAGATGTTTCGCAGCTCTACCATTAAATAAAGTTTAAATACCTTACATGAAATAAATTTAACTTGAAATAAATTTACGCCTGAGAAATTGTTTCGCGACATGAAATACAACTGAATAATTTTTTTTTCGATGAATGAAAATTTAACTCGCGACATAAATAAATTTGATTTGAAATTAAATTTAACTCGGAATAAAATTTAACTTGTAATGAAATTCCCAGATGTTTCGCAGCTCTACCATTAAATAAAGTTTAAATACCTTACATGAAATAAATTTAACTTGAAATAAATTTACGCCTGAAAATTAATTTGGAATAAAATTTAACGCGCGATAATTTAAAAAAACAACTAACCTCTTTCTTCTTCTTCTCTGACGGAGCATATCCACTTGGTCCAGCTTCTACTGGCGCAGGACGCTTCAGGCATTGCTGGATGAAATTCTCCTCATCCTCAATCATTAATTTTATATCGCGATCACTAACTAAATCCTCGTTGAGACATTCATTGACGAAATTATCGTCATTTTCCAACAATCTAACTAATTCTTCTTTACTTATACCGAAATCGATAAAACTAGCCATTGCGCGAACGTACGAAGCGAAAGCTAAAAAACTTGATGCTGTCTGGACAAAACTCAAAAACGAAGTGAGAGGATCTGCAAAGAAGATGATACTTTTAATGAGATAAAGGGTTAGGAAGCGATAACGAGTCTCGTGTGCTATGCGTCATTACTCGGGCAGACAGTACTCATATAGTTATCAGTGTCGCGTGCAGAATAATCGAAGCAACGCGAGTGATGCATACTCACGTCAATATCATTATCAGTGATTTATGTAACATTGGATAGTGTATCGTTAGATATTGGTACTGTATCAGTGATGCATGCTCACATGAATATATTGTATCAGTGATTCACGTGAATGAGATAGTGATGCTACTCACATCATTATCAGTGATTCATGTAACATTGGATAGTGTATCATTAGATATTGGTACTGTATCAGTGATGCATGCTCACATGAATATATTGTATTAGTGATTCACGTGAATGAGATAGTGATGCTACTGGGTGCACTTTGAGATTCACAGTATATTCCTATACTTATGCTTATCAACTGCAACTGCAGTATATAAACTGCGGGACAGACACAATTCCTTAACTTAGTTCTCTCGCTCGCTTGGATACACTTCTCTCTCCGCAACTTGGTAAGATTTTTTTTTTCTATGGCTTCTTGCGTGTTAGATTTTGAGGGATTCTTGCTTAAAAGTGGGATATATGTTGTTAAGGAAATGGCTTGCTTTGATTTAAGCACAGGGAGAGTATATCACTCTCTCTACAAGCCGCCATTCTCTAGCAAGGAGCTATCCGAAGAAGATTTCCCACAAATGCTCTGGGTTAGCAGAAATCTTCTTAATATTAGATGGGGGGAAGGGCTTTTCGATTATAATTTAATGAAAATTCATCTCACCACTGTTAATAACAGATATAGTTGCATTTATGTGAACTGCAGGCAAAAAAAAAAATTTCTAGAGCAACGATTCAACCTGGAGACAGTGAAAGTCTTAAACTTCCCAAAATCCTTGACTTCTTGCGGGTTTCACCCTCTGCAAAAAGGGCATTGCGCAAGAAGCAAGGTCGTAGCATGCGCTGAATGGTTAGATGCATAAAAATTTAATTTTGTAAAATAATAATAATAATAAAAATTTAAAAAACTTAAAAAAAAAAAAAACTTCTGTTAAAATATATATTTCGCAATTTTTTTTTTTTTCATCTTGAGAGTTGCGGAGAGAGACTGTATGCGTTGTTTTCATTTAGACAGATGGAAAGCCTCCGCTATGAATACGCTCGGAACGTACTGGATACTTCCGTTGCGATACTACACCAGCTCGAATCTGAAATCGTGTACCGTCCAGCAGAGGAATGCGTCTTCAAGTTTGGCGACAAGACTTATCCGATGCCCAGACAGCATGCTGGGTATGGTGACGCTGGCCTACACTACACCTTTTCCGGAATGACCCTCCAGGCCCAACCGTGGACACCTCTCCTCTTGGATTTGAAAGCCGTGGTCGAGAGCATCTCAGGCCATGACTACAACTTTGTTGTCGTCAACCGATACTCTGATGGAACCAAGAGCATCTCCCCGCATTCCGATGACGAATCACAGCTCGTCAAAGATTACCCCATCGCTTGCCTCTCCCTGGGCGCTGAAAGAAAGCTCGTGTTCTCTCGACGGGGGCACCAATCCGTGGACCGAATCCTGGAACACAACAGCCTGCTGACGATGCTACCTCCAACCAACCAGCTGTGGCGTCACGCGATACCTAAAGACCCAAAAGTAAAAGACGTCCGACTCAGCCTGACGTTCCGGAAAATGGTTTCGAGTAACAAGCGCCCATCACCGAACACTCAACCACCATCGGCTAAGAGATCTCGCAGCAGTGGATTCAATAAGGAAGCGCCGCCTCCCAACATCTTTCACGTGAAGGAGAACTTTTTCGTCAGCGTCGTGATCT
Organism: Pholcus phalangioides; assembly: GCF_987345545.1. Taxonomy (NCBI): domain Eukaryota; kingdom Metazoa; phylum Arthropoda; class Arachnida; order Araneae; family Pholcidae; genus Pholcus; species Pholcus phalangioides. The sequence continues at coordinate 32,026,028 of NW_028301616.1, forward strand.
TCAGTGGTGAAGTGCGCGTACATATTCGAGAATTTTTCGAACGCGATGGACTCATGCACCCAGCTAAAAATGGAGTGACTCTTTCGCCGTACGTGTGGGAATGTTTGAGAACCGAATTCTCTCGTCGTACTATGCTGCAACGCGTTGATAGAACTTTCCTAGTGTCGGAGAACCTGATCGTGGACTACAGCGGTGATGATGTGCTAATTCAAACTCTACATCGCGGGGACAACAAAATTTTCAAGTGCTCCGAAAACCCCCTCAAAATGACTTTCCAGGCAATCGAGGCACTCTTCTGGAGCGAGGATGATAAACCACTTCATACCGTGATCAGTGAGCTCGTGCAGAAAACGCTCTGCTTGGACTATCTGAAAGTGTGTGTGCGCGAAAACCAAACTAAAGGAACGAGTTCTATGGATATCACCGACATTTTGGCTAAATTGGTGAGTGAAAAACTTTTTGCTAGCATCGAAAAAATTGTTGACTGCCATGGGTGTTCCATGGGATATGCTAATCAGTTGGGTCATGAATGTCTGCAGTTGAATGATAATTTAATGTTTTATAAATATTTTGATCATGCTTTAACCCTGATTGACTTTCGCGAAGTCGCTAAAACTCTGGCGGAAAATTACGATGTAGCGGAAAAATGTTTTAATGCGATTGATTTTGATGTTTTGAAATCTAAGATAGAAGAAATTTATTTGAAATAAATGAAAATCATATAAAATGACTTTGTATTTTATTGCTCCTTTGGTTTATTTTTACTTTTCAGCTTGGACATACAAAAGTTTATTTGTGACTTGAAAAAAATTTTATTTTAAAATTAATGAAACGATTCATCTTTGTTTAGTTTAGAAAATAAAGTTTAATTTAGGAATGAAAAAATCATCAGAAAATAAAGTTTAATGTAGGAAAGATCCCCAAGTTAGAAAAAAAAAAAAAGTCTGAAATTAAACGATAATTTGGGAAAGATCCTTCTCTTTGGTGATATCTTCGAAGTGACGTTATGGGAAAATCTTGGGATAGAAAAAAATTAAGTTAGAAAATGCATCCCTCCAAAAAATAACAAAGTCAGAAAATAAAGTTTAATTTAGGAATGACCCCTCTTTGAAATAATCTCATCACTTGGGAAGTCAGAAAATAAACGATAATTTGGGAAAGAGTTGAAAGAACGGTAATGAACTTTAAATTTCCCAGGGTGTTGAGAAAAAAAAAAAAACCAAGTCAGAAAATAAAGTTTAATTTAGGAGCAAATTTTTTCTAAGTCAGAAAATGAATTCAAAAGTTTAATTTAGGAATGAAAAAAAAAATCATTAGAAAAATAACTAAGTCAGTAAAAAAACAATAATTTGTGGAAGAAAAGATTAATTTAGGAATGACCCCTCTTTGAAATAATCTCATCACTTGGGATGGAAAAAAAAAATTTAGGAGCATCCCTCCAAAAAAAAAAAAACAAGTCAGGAAATAAAGTTTAATTTAGGAGCAAATTTTTTCTAAGTCAGAAAATGAATTCAAAAGTTTAATTTAGGAATGTTCCCTGAAAAAAATCATCACTTGGGAAATAAAGTTTAATTTAGGAATGACCCCCCTGAAAAACGATAATTTGGGAATGACATCATAGGCAAGAACGATAATTTAGGAATGACGTCATAGGAAGCGCCATCTAGCGAGCCTCAACAAGTGCGAAGCACCCATTTGTTTGATGCGCAGCAAGTGGGGAGCCCTATTGTTTGATGCGCAGCAAGTGGGGAGCCCTATTGTTTGATGCGCAGCAAATGCGCAGTCCTATTGTGCACCAAAACCGCTAAAATCACCCTACTGAGAACATTTTCGGACAGACTCCGTTGCTCGGTTGCCTGACGAACCCCCTGGGCGAAAGCGGTGCCAAGATTATGATCCGTAACGCCGTTCTCGTCAGTGGTGGGAGTGCTGCCAAACCCTCGGAGCTGGAGCATTTCCCGGGCCACTCGTCGTTCTGGGACAGCTGCAAGGCCGAAGTGGACAAGATGAAAGAGACGCATCTCTTCGCCGGCGACGAGTTTTCGCTGTACCAGTTCCTCTGGGGATCCGACCAGAGTATCATGGAGGACTACGTGCAGGAAGCACGGTACCCCACGAACGAACTGATGGCTGGTTACGAGTTCATCAACGAGAACTTTCCCATCTATGGCGTGATCATGATGGGTCGTATCGAGAGAGTGAGACGCGATGGCACGCAGCAAGAATCGCTCACGGTGTCGCTGGAGAACGACCAGACACGAGTCCTGCCTGCGGACGTGATTCCCAGAATCATCGGCTTCCTCAGCGACGAGGACCTCGAGAAAATTCGCATATTAGTGTGATTCACGTTCCATTACTTTCAGGAAAAGTACTGTCAGTGTCTATATGCTCGTACAATAACCTGCCGTCATTACTTAATGTACATTACATAGACACCGTCCATCTTGTTGATTGCAGACTGTCTCTAATAAATAAATTAATTACTGACTGGTTTTTTTTCCTCATTGCAAATATCCATTTCTCCTTCATGATTCAAATCAACTGTATCAGTTGATTTGACTGTCATTACTGATGAGTCTGTCATCACAGCCTCCGGTCCGCGAGCGAAACATGATCTACCAGCGAAGGAATTCGATCCAGCCCGCGAAAGGTGTTCCGGTGGAAAAGTATTAATGCCCACAGCACGATAAATACCTAGCATGACCATATTTCGTTCACAAAAATACAGTTGACTATCGATAATCCGGCCGGGCGCTAGTCCAACCCGTCTAGTAACCCGGCATTTTTAGTCGGGTTTTGCTCGTGCGTAGAAGAATAAAACACGTCAGCTCATTCAGCATGAGCGCAAAGTTTCATGTGTACATGCAAGTGCACAAACTTCATATATGTGTGCGCAGAAGTTTCTATTATTCAAGTCATACATGTTCAACCCATGGCCCTCGGTGTCATCTGATGAGGCTCGCGATCTCAAACCTAATTTTGTAGAAGTTAACTAATTGACAGATAATTTAAGTGACGCGTGGTGCATTTCCTACATCACTTAAGTGTCGCGCGGAACATTTCCAGGTCACCAAAGGGACTCTCGGCACATCTCGCAGATCACTTGAGTGACCAGCGGTACAGTCCCAGATCATTTAAGCGGCGCGCAGCATATTTACGGATGACTTAAGTGACACATCGCCTAAGTGGCCCGCAGCACCTTCCAAGATTACTTAAGCTTAATCTTATTCTTATACCTTTTGTGTTCCGCGGACTCTTTGTATCAACAAGATCCGTGGACCCCTGCTTTCCCCCTCCCTGTGCCAATAAAATATAGTTCATGAATCCACTTTAAATTATATTCTCCACCAATACTTAGTAATGAAAAAAATTGTTGTACATGAATGCGGTTAACCACTAAACCAGGGGTCCTTGGAGAGATTTCAAGGTGTCCGTGATCTTGGATGAGATAACAATAAACTTATTGTTCTCCATTATAAGGTGATGAATGTTATTCTGTGTGAAGGGGTTCCCTGGTTTTTTATCTTACTGACTCTGGCCTTCGTCTTACTAACAAAAAAGGTTCGTCGAACACGAAAGGTTAAGAACCCCCTGTGATAGAATGATGCTGATGATTGTTTCCAAATTTAATTAATTAATAATTATGGCGAATAAAACCAGCATAATGCTGACTCTCGAAATCAATCTTAAAATTATGTGTTTGTTTTCATTGTGCCGATCGTGAGTGGAAATTTAGGCACTAGCATTCTCACATGGTTTATTACAGTGGTCTTCAGCATTTTTACAGCTGGCGGACCGGTGAAAATGGGAGAATTACTTTGCGGACCGGCTAAAAATGAACAATGGGCAGAAATAATTTGAGAAACAAAAAAAAAAAGAATGAATGGCAAAAAGTTCGTGGACCAACAAAAAATAAATTTATGGCAGAAATGATTTGCGGACCGACAAAGAAATAAATGTGAGAAATAATTTGTGAAGTGACAAAAAGTTAATGGGTTAGAGAAAGAACTTGCAGACCGGCAAAAAATAAGCAAATGAAAGAAATGATTTACTGACCGGCAAAAAATTAATGATAGAAATAATTTGCGGATTGTCAAAAAATTAATAAATTGGAGAAATAATTTGAGGACGGCAAAAATAAATAAACGGAAGAAATTATTTGCGGACCGGCTAAAAATGAACAGTTAGAAGAAATAATTTGAGAAACAAAAAAACATTAAATGGGAGAAAAATATTTGCGGACCGGTCAAAAAAAATAAATGGGAGAAATAAATTGTTGCCCGGCTGAATGCGGGAACAATTTGCGGACTGACAGAATATAAATAAAAGGGAAAAATGATTTCAGAACCGAAATAACAATAAATGAAAGAAATATTTTACGGACAACGGCAAAAATAATTAATTTGCAGAAATGATTTGCAGACCGACAAAAAATAGTAAATCAATTGGAGAAATAATTTGAGGACAAGCAAAAAAAGGTTTGTGGACCGATAAAAAAATATCGGTCCACAATGAGAGGAACAATTTGCAGACCGGCCAAAATAAATGAATGACAGGACCAGCTGAGGACCAGATCCGGAGGAGTAAGAATCAATTGAGGACCAGCTGAAAGAGTAGATAAGAAAATAATTTGCGGACTAGCGAGAAAAAGTAATTCGTGGAAATAATTTGCGGAACGACGTTAAGTTTATGTCGGTAATCCCCCCTCTTCTTTCCGGAAGTCGTCACTGGTTACGTAGGTTGAACGGAAGTGATTGATTCAAGATGGTTGACGAAGGAGCTTATAGCAGTTTTCGCGGCGCAAAGGATTATGGGAGAGAAGGTCGGTGTCGACCTCCAATCCACCCCAAGAAAGATGGGCTTTTTTTGATGAGCTTCTCTCCCACCTTTTTCTTCCCTACGAGGGGAAAAAAGTTGTCATGCCGGTAATTATCACCAAAGCGACCCCCCAATCTTGCACATGTGGACGGGGCTTTAGTGAGCAAAAGGTGAAAAAGGTGAGTAAAAGGTGATTTTTTTTCTACAACAAAAAATCACGTGTGAATCAGAAATATTCAAAACTTTTATTATTCAGATATTTTTACAGCAAAAGAACGATACTTGAAATACAATTGAGGGGGTAGTGCTCCGTATACAACATCAAGATCTTCTCTTATGAATATATGGAGGATCTCGGTCATAAACCCTTCCGTAAAGTCCGAGTGTCAAGAGTGGGCTCGAGCCATCACCGGTATACTGGATGTGGCCCGAATATGACCCGCCACTAATCTTCTTCACCTGAGAGCTCCATTGGTTCTTCGGGATCAACCTCATCCCGCTGTGAACTGCTGTCGGGTAGACGAAACTCGTCGTGAAGTTAGCGCTAATCTCTAACTTGTCGAACACCGTTTTCGATCTCAAGGGAAACACCGAGCATTTGGAGCCGGTGCCTTCATCGCAACGGAACACGAAACACATTTCCTGAGCGAAGAAGTACGTATTGGACACGTTGTGGGTCCCGTTGTTCAATCCCAAATAGTAGGACTCGTTCCCGAGCAGGTGAGCGGAATACTCAACGCTGCAGTGCATGCCGTTGTTATACAAGCTCAACGAGTCTCTGTCCTTCGTGAGCTTCACGAAACTAAACGCTGTCAAGTCCTCTTGAGTGCATCTGTAGTCTGACCCCAAGTGGTGGCCACCACCTTTCATCCGGCGCAGGCAATAATCCGGGACGTCCTTTCCGTCCTTGTAGAACGGTACTGTACCGTTCTCCATTACCACCATGATACCAGCATCCGGGTTAGGAAAAGGTGGTAACTGAAATCTCTTCCTGGGAACCCTGCTGATGACGAGTTTGGACAAGCCGTCCGGATTATAAGTGTACTGAAGAGGTCCCAGATTCCCGGAGAAGATTCCACTTCCCGCCGATCCTTGGTACGGGTACTGACCGTTGGCGACAAGTAGCGTGATATTGTTCCCTGCGGCCCAGGATTGCCAATACACGACCGCGTCGAGTTGTGGTAGCATATCCATCCACTCCGTCGGTAGCACTATGGCATCCACGTTGTATCTCCGGGCCATATCCGCCATCGGCTTGAACACGCTGTCGAAGCAGATGTACATCGCGAACGATCCGAAATCCGTGAAGAATACCGGGAACTGGGGATCGGACGGTACATCCATGGCGGGTTCGAAGAACAGGTGCTCCTTTCGATACCGTGACAGAACTGCCCCGTCCCTGTTGAAAGCGACGTTCGCGTTGTATAAGAAAACGCCATCTTCCGGACATTCCCGGTTGTGGCCACTCTTACATGGCTGCTTATCTCCCATGTTAGCGACGATCACTATGTCGTACTTCCGGGCCATGCAGCTGAGAGTGTAAAGCATCGTACTATTGAAGCGTTCCAAACAAGGGTTGTATTCTTTCTCCACCGGATCTGGTACCGTCTCTAAAGTCGCTTTGTTTTTGGCCCTGGGGAGCTCTGGAAACAGGCCGTACTCGGGAAACACAATCAAGTCAACATCCTGAAAAGAGCGAAATATACTTAGCCTTAAGAACAAAACATCTCGAATCCTTCTACAGGAAGTTATACACTGAGTGTGCGACTTTATTATGACCGCCCGACAGTTTTAAGCAAATGCGCTATGGAGTGACACTTTTTTGTAATTTCGGGCATGTGTATAAACATTGTACTTGAGCTCACACTTTCCAGTGCAGGTTCGGTCATGAATTTTTTTAACCCCTAGGCTACGGGAATAGTCAAAAAATGTTTCTCTCACTGCATCACAAAAAAATCCCCTTTTTTATAAGTTTTTTTTTTCTTTTTGATAGATGGCAATCAAATTCAGAATTGAACACAATCGAAAAAAAAGGTGTGATAAAAATACAGAATATTTGTCTACGAACCCATAATCGCCGGCAAAATAGTGATGGGGGACACAGGCAGGCACTATCATTACAACAATTTACACCTGCGAAGGTTTTTATCAACTGGATGTTGCTAAGATATATTTCGGAAAGAGAGAAAACTCAACTGCCTCTGCGGGGAATCGAACCCACGTCCTTTCACTTGCCGGGTGAACGCCCCTAGGCCACTAGACTACAGAGGCACCGAATCTCTCAATCTTTCCTTGGAGCTCGTGTACACTGAAAGGGACCGTACATGGACGGCCGGACCAGACTCAGGCCAAGCTCACAACTGCTGACGCTGCCACCAGATAGCGACTTACACAAGGATGACGTCACTCTCCGCTATCATGTTGTGAGCTTGGCCTGAGTCTGGTCCGGCCGTCCATGTACGGTCCCTTTCAGTGTACACGAGCTCCAAGGAAAGATTGAGAGATTCGGTGCCTCTGTAGTCTAGTGATCTAGGGCGTGGGTTCGATTCCCCGCAGGGGCAGTTGAATCTTCTTTCTTTCCAAAATATATCTTCGCAACAACCAGTTGTTAAAACCTTCGTATGATAGTGGAGAGTGACGTCATCCTTGAATTTACACCTGTCCCATACACTACAAGCAAACCTGTCAGAGAATAAGAGGAAATAATAATAAAAAATTTAAAAGACAAAAAAAAAACTAAAATATAGGCGTACACCCCCCCCCCTCCCACGTTTGATTAATTTTACCTTGAAAAATATTCTTGACATCACAGGATGATGGAAGCAGACTCTACCACGCTCTCATCATCTGGGAATGATGGGCGCACTCTGAGAGTTAAAGGATCGAAAAAAAAATTAATGTTTTTGATTAACCCTGCACCATAAAAAACTGCAGATTATTTGTAACTTTTGAAGAATACTTCGCTTACTTTGAGAATGAAAATTCCAATTTCCATTGCATGTTTTTTTGCTTATAACATGCGGAGTTTCCAACCAATATTTACGAAACTTAAAGAAAATTTGACACCGTACATGAGACACGCTGTAAAGAAATTCAACAATTCAATACTCGATTAGATATGAGTACATTAAGTAAATGATTTGTAATTACGAATGCGAAGGAAATATCGATATTTTTTCACAATTTGGTTGCTAGATACTCAATGCAACTTACATGAAAACTCCAGTTGAATGTCGTGAAAATTTCGAAATATATCGGTGATACAGTGAGCTGTAATTTGCGTTACTTGCTTTGAGTAACGGGATGATGAGGGATTTTCCAAAAAATTGATATTTTGATTACTTTCTGTCATTTGTTTTTGGTTGTTTTTTTTTTTTTAATTTATTGTCACAAAAATTACAAAACAGTGGAAAGACAAAACTTGAAAGGGGGAAAAAAACACACAACAAGGTGAGGAAAGTAAATAAATGCAGATATCCATGATAAACATCCAAGAGATCCAAATGATCCGTCCAAAGTCAAGCCATAAAACCGTTTTCAGCGTTGGCAAACACAATACCATTTCAATTCTATTATATACATATGCATTAACTATACACAAGATCAGTTTCCATCAGGTTTTTTTTTTTATTTCGGCATCATGCACGTGTGTTATGCTCAAGCATTTCTCTTATATAGCATCAGACACGCGTCTTCGCTCATTCGCATAAAGCTATGGGCTTATTCTCGAGATAATCAAACATAAAATAACTTACAGCCACTTTCAGCATGTAACTTGAATTACAGCCACTTTCAGCATGTAACTTGAATTACAGCCACTTTCAGCATGTAACTTGAATTACAGCCACTTTCAGCATGTAACTTGAATTACAGCCACTTTCAGCATGTAACTTAAATTACAGCTCATGATATCATAAATATCTTTCTGAATTTTCACGACGTTCAACTGGAATTTGTATATAAGTTGCACTATGTATCTGGCAACCACATTATGAGAAAACAAAATCGATCTTTCCTTCCTGCGCATGAGTAATCAAAAAAAATAATTTACTTAAAATTCTGATGTCTCGCCGAATACTGAATTGTTACATTTTAAATTTCTTTTCATTGTGTCTCACGTATAGTGTCAAATTCTCTGTAAGATTCGTAAAAATTGGTTGAAAATTTTGCATATCATAAGCAAAAACATACGATGGAAAATTGGAATTTTTATTTGAAAAAAAAAAACCATTTATATATCTCGGTGAATATACGTACTGTTTTCCCGAAAATGCATACAAGTATTGCACAAAACAAGTAAAATATTTTGTGAAACAAACCATTTGTAGCATTTTATGATACAGGATTGATCACAAAAAATTTTTTTTCTTTTTAATTTTTTGTCGGACCCCTAAAAACGTTCATGACTATCTGCACTGGAGAGTTCAAGTAATATGTTTACATGCCCGAAATGAAAGAACAGAGGGGCGTCATAGATCATTTACTTAAAATAGTCAGGTGATAATAATAAAGTGACAACTCAGTGTAGAAACGTCATGTTGTACCTGTTTTTTGGCCGCTCTAGTAGCTCTCTCATACACTTCCAAATTCATACGGATGATTTCTGAAGGCTGGTTCTTCAGGACATTGCCGAGACGACTATGTTCGAACACAGCAGCTTTGAAGTACAGTGACTCGTCTTCATATTTCTTGCATTCGCAGACACTGCTCCGGATCACCAACGAGAGACATAGAAACAGCCAAAAATTCCTCACAGTTTCAAACGTCTTCATCTTGGTCGACGTGGCGGATCCTATAACTGAATGATATCGAAGACATTAGAGCAGTGATTCCCAGCCTGTTTGTAAAATCCTAAGAGACATGCGGAGGAGGAATACGGGATTTAAAATCCCCAAACCCCCTTCTTCCAAGATTACCGGAAATTAACAAAAAGTTGCAAAAAAAAGAGAATATTCGAAAAAAAAGTCCTTTAAATGCTGATTCAATCGATTAATTTAAAATGCCTTTTCAAAGTTGAAAACTCGACATTCATTGTTGGAGGATGTCATTAATTTCGATACAATTTTTTCCCCATTAAATATGAATTTTTATTTATTGCTAAAATTACTTTTACATTGAAAATAAATCGCACTGATTCCCAAATTTTGTTGTTGTTTTTTTTTTAAATATAAATCTCATTAATTCTCATATAATTTTTTCTTATAATATGAATTTTCATGTATTCTAAAATCGTTTTTTTTCATTGTATATTAATCTGCAATAACTCTGGAATTTTCCCTTAATTATGAATTATTATAAATTGCAAAATATTTTTTTCCACCAATTCTGAATTCCGCTCAATAATTATGAAATACGTTTTTTTCAATAACTATAAAATATTTTTTCAATAATTTATATATATAGAAAAAGAAATTCACTAATTATGAAACCATTTTTTTAATATAAACCGGAAATAATTTCTCATTAATTTTAAAATAATTTCTTCCTAAAATTCTGAAAATTATTTCTTCATTGAGATTTTTACAAACGTGTCTATGAATTGCGCTACCATGTAAGCTTTTTCGTTGGTGGGCCGCTGCAAAAAGCTTCGAGGGCCACATGTGACATGCGGTCCATGCGTTGAAGACCCCTCTGCACGGATACAACGACGTTCGCGTATAACGGATATTGCTGCTGTTTATTCCGGTTTCGTTATAAGTGGGTCCGACTATACTAGTTGCGGTTTATCTCAACAAGACGCGTAAATCTAAATTTTTCGTCCGTGGCGGTCCTCCTTTTTGAAATCATGAAGCCACTGTGAGGGGAAGAGCAACACTCCCTAATTATTTCCCTTTTCAATATATCTTGAAATCATTTCTTACAATAATTATTCAATTATTCTTTTATTCATTGTGAAATGATTTTTTATCGGAAATTACGAAATCATCTTGAAATCATTTCTTTCAATAATGAGTATCATATTTATTACTGTATAATCATTTCTTTTCTTTCAGAAATTACGAAATTATTTCTCTCGTCGATTAAAAAGTTAATTTTTTTCACTGATTCTGAAATTTATTTTTTTCACTGAGATTCTGAAAATATTTTATTTTCAAAAATTTTTAAATTATTTCTTTTAGGAATTCTGAATTTTTGTTGATTCTGGATTTATTTTCAATTTTTCTAGAATTATTTCTTTCATAAATTCTAGAAAAAACCGTTTTTCAATGCTTTCAACCATTTTCTGAAAATGATCGACGGGCCACGAAAAAAAAAAGCTCACAGGGCCAAATGTGGCCCGCTGGCCATGCATTGAAGACCCTTGCTTTAGACCAGTGATTCCCAACGTGGGCGTTAACGCCCCCTGGTGGACGATGGAATGTTTCAGGGGGCGGTAGAAGATACGGGTATAACATAGGATCCTATGGGTTAGATTGCGTTGGGGGTGATATGAGAAAAACATTTCTGAAGAAGGGGGCGATGGGACAAAAAAGGTTGGGAAACTATGCTTTAGATATACAACAAACAAAAATTGCGAACTTACATATATATACACTAGCAGCTATGCAAAATCCCACAACAGAAAGTCTATGTTGCGTCTACACAGCGTCTACACAGCGTCTATGTTGCGTCTGTCCCTATTTTAGGGCTGAACTTTCATCCTTCATGTACCTTATCACTAAAATTTATTAACAGAGATTAATCAGTTATAACAAAAACAACAGATCTGCAGATAAGATAGCCTTCACGCGAATGATTTTTGCGATCTTATCTGAGCCAAATATTCCACTGTTTTATGCCCGAAAATGCAACACTTTTGATTTGCTGAACGCAATATTATAAACTGTTTCTATGTTAAAACACCTACGGTCAAAAACGTTTCGTTAGTCAATGAATATACCACTGAGCTATAAGGAAAGTGGAGTGAGGACTGCGCGAGCCGATGCGACCTCATCACACCCTTTTGGAGCGAGATAGGCAAAACATTTCCTGGCCATGTTAATGCAATGGGACAATTACAAATACGAGACCTGTAAATTCCGTTTTTTTTTTTCACTTTTCAGCCAATAATTATGCATTCTTTATCTTAATTTTTTTTATAAACCTGAATAATCACTTTCGTACAAGAAAAATACCTTTTTTTCAAAAACTTAAGAGGAACTATTTTTTTTATAAAAAACCACAAAAACATACATTTCTAACATTATGTTTAGCATTTTATTGAAAGCTTCCACTTCGAAAATTCGTAGCAATGAATATTTCCGTAAATTAACTGCTGAAAAAACAACTTTCAATGCAAGAAATGAGATAAAAATTAGAGATAAAAAAAGGTTCTTAATATATTTTTTTCAAACATTATACATACAACAATGTACACATACAAGTTTTTAAATAAACAATTTACAAACAGGTCCACAGAGCAAGCATAATTTGGGATATTAAAATCGCAATGCACAAGAGCACTTATATATATACGTTATGAAATAATTTACAATGCATAACCGGAACAGCATCATCTTTCAAATAACGTTGAGGACTTGTAGATGTCAGAGCTGTGAAATGCTCAGCACAAAGAACAGATGCTTTAGTTAGATGCCAAGACTTTCTTTTCACAGCTTCCATGAATTGTTTAAGAACTTCAGGGTTTCGAAGAAACCTTTATTTTTGAAAAAGTGTATTCATTAACCAGGCTTCAAGAAAAAGCAATAGCATCATTGTTCGTAATAGTAGCTTAACAATGATAACTGTTTGATTAATTATAATACATTGATAATGTAATTGGATATAAACATAATTATAAAACTTTTATGATTATGATACATTTATGATTTTACATATTTTGCTTTTAATATTTAAGCAAAAACTGATTATGTAAATAATATTAATTGCATTTTACCACTTCTCATTCTCACATTATTTTCCCAAAATTATTTTTACCAGAAATAAAAAAGTTTCGGTCCTTCGTTCCTTTAATTTACAAAGGATTATGGAAAGCAATTTTTAATGAAGCATATTTCGTAAGTTTTTCTGTCATAAAAATTCTTAACCAAATAGTAATAAGCAATTTCCACACGATTAAAAAAAATGGTTATGAGGTTTAAAATTCATGTGAAATTAATTTGTTATTTTAAATTAATTCTCATCAAACAGAAATTGAATAGGAAATGAGAACTACATGCATTTAATTTTACAATTTAGTATAAAAATCAATGCATCTTTTAATATAAAACCACGCGCACTTACCTATGAAACCGAAGTTTACTTCTATCTTCCTTCAATTTCCCCCCCCCCCCCCCCGGTTGGTGCAATTATAGGCAGAACACGATGTCACCATTTGTGTACATGTAGATGAACTATACTAATGAAATAATATTAAAACAACTGAAAAAAAATACTGAAGATCGATGTTCCCCCATTGTTTACATGCTGAAATAAAGAATGTTTTGCCTATTTCGCTCCCCCACGCCCACTTTCGTATTTCTCCACGTCGGCTCACGCACGTCTGTGTTATTGTATAGGGAGTCTTCACTCCAGTTTACTTATAGCTCAGTGGAATATACAGTGAAACCTCACTGTAAATCCCCCTTTACAAGTTTCTCAAGTCTTGTTTGAAAATAGCTATAGTCTAATGTTAAATAACCACCTCTCGATATAAGGATCCCTTCCACAACGATATTTTTTCTTGGTCCTCAGAACATTGTTATATAGAGATCCCACTGTTATATGTCATTACTTTTTTTGTTTGTATTCGTAAGTGTTGTAGAGCCAAAATAAATGTATCTATTAAAACATGGAAGGAGAAGAGGGAGACTCTGGGCAAATGCCCAACTCGCCCATGCGGAAATCGGGCCTTGGTCTTACCCAGTCTGACTATCACAAACCAACTTATAACAAAAATTTTGTTCCCTGGCCCTGATTCTCTTCCTGTTGTTTTATACGGTTGAAATTTATACAGTACCGTTTAAAGTCAACGCTCGTTATAACCACCCCACGTCATAGAGATCATTCCATTACAACGACTTGCTAGGACATAATCATATGTTTTACTTTCGATATAACGACTTTCCCAATATAACGTCCGTTTGCGATGGAACGAAGAAGGTCGCTATATCGAGGGTCGACTATAGTATAGTATATACAGACCGTCCCAAATTGTTTGCACAGTAGCTATCTCTCTTCAACCATTACTTATTATTTATTTATTCAATATTGTTGGCCCAAAGCCTATACTGAACGCATGGGCGGAGAAGGGGGAGGCGGGGGGAGCACTGCCCCCCCCCCAGCATCAGAGGTGAAGTAGACTGATGTAATGCATATATGTACGGATGAATTGACAACATCGTGCCCCCCAGACTTCCAAGTCTATCTCCGCCCATGACTGAAGGCCTATACCAAGGCCAGAACCATTGACTTTAGAAACATATACTTGGCCAATTACAAAAATTTTCAAATGATATGTCGTTACACAAAATGTCTTAAAAACTCCAAGGGGTCACACACATAAAAAAAATATAAAAATTAACTTTGTATGCAGACTCTGTGGGATAAAACTTCGAATTAGTGAATTGTGGTTCTGAAAAGTCATTTTCAAAAAAATTTCATATTTTTAAATGTAATATTAACGGAGAAATTTCAAGTTTTTGGCATTTGTAGCCAATGATTGAGGATGTGGTTCACAAATTTTGAAACCTAAATTAAAAGTTTTAAAAATTCAAAAACTGTCACAATTATTGTCAAAAAAATGTAATTCCTATTTATTGTGAATAAAAAAAATAAAATTTTTGAGTCCATTCTACTTGTATACAGTCCCTAAAAAGTTCAACTTTTGAGGGGCCAATCAAAACTTGCCAACACAGTGATAAATTGCCAAAATATAGTGATTAACAGGGGCGTCGGAAGTGTTTCGAACCTGTGGGTGCCCGTCTTGAGATTCATGCAGGAAATTTCGATTTTTGAATCAATTCTGTGGGTGCTCAAACCCGTTCTACAAACTTCCGTGGGTGCTCGAGCACCCACAGCTCCGACGCCACTGGTGATTAACTCCTTCACGTACAGGCTTTCGGCAACAAATTTGAATCATCTCTATTTGACGTAATCAGCGATAAATCTGGTAGCCTTGTCCTAACCTAACCGCACCTTAGATAAACGAAGACGAAAGAAAAAAAATCGAAGAAAAAGAAGAAAAAATAAATATAAAGGGAAAACAATATAATAAATAAGTAGGGGATAAGAGAGGTTATACAATCGATTTATATTTTTCATCCTGTTTTCTTTCGCTCTTACATGTATGGTAGAGAAAGATACCGGTACATCACATGTGGGGAAGTGGGAGAAACAGGACCGCAGGCGGGTGTGGTGCCCCGGGTGCTGGACCAGAAGGGGCTCCGAATTCACCCTTTTACTGATTCTTCTACATGGAAAGGGGAGCCAAAATGTCGGTTTGCCCTGGCTGACGAAGTATCTAGTCGCGGTCCTGGGGAGAAATCACTAACAGGAGTGTAGAAAAAAGGAGATAAAAAACAAAACTATGGTTCGTAGGGTTACAATAAAGCTTGACTATGAGGAAATAAAACAGAACTAGATTGAATTTATTCCACTTATTACACTATCGTTTGGACAAAATATTTCATCTGTGATTCAAAAAAAGAGTTATCATGATGAAGCACCTACAACTTGGGCCTTCTAAAGTTCCAGTTGCTTGCATCTCACCAACAAATGTACTAACTCGCATGAACTAATTAAGAACTTGCAAAGATCCTTCATGATGTCAGATTACCTGTCAAAACATATTTCAATTTATACTTCCACAACCAGCTTATTTCAATGATTTTGCCTCACAGGAATTTTTCCTTTCTCTTTGGATAAAGAATTTACTTGAGGGGCAACAAATCTCAGGCTCTGAAGAAAAGAGCAAGCAGCAATGAAACCACTGGAGGGCGTGGAAAAAAAGCTTGCAATCCACATTTGCACCTTTGATCAACAATGATAAAAATACATAATTGCAAAGTGCAGTTACTTTGAAGGAAATGCCAATGAGCAAGTTCTATCTGTATTCATTCTTTCGTAATAAAATAAGTCTCTGAACTTTTTGAACATAATATATTACAGTGTAACAGTTACAAATCTCCATATAATAAGTCTGATTGCACAGCATAGTTTCTTTATGATAATTTTTTATTGCATAAATAGCCATGTACAATATCTCAAAAAAAAAGAATACAGCTGTTCAAGACGCATTATATACATATACAAATATGAGATTTTAAAAAAAAACTCCAGATCCTGATAAACTTGAAACACCTAGTAAGCTAATTACATCGCACACACAACGAATTCCTGTCAATGTCATTAATTCAAAAAATGTCAATTATATAAATTTTTCATATTTACACTTCACGCAATAACTCATATATAAAACGAATATTTATACAAATTTATTTATTACTGTCCAATTGAGAAAAGAAAAGGGGTAAAAAACAGATTCCTGTCTTGATTTGTCATTATGCAGAGGGGAAAAAATATTAAAATTGCATTTTCAAAACCTAACGAAAAAATAACACTTCAACGTTAATCAGATCATGTTAGTGATAGAATAAATTATTTAAAAAGTCACTAAAATATCATTAAATAATCTTGTTAAAAAAATGAGATTCATATACAACTGAAGTCTACACAACAATATAACAAAATTATTTTATTCATGACTCTGCAATTTATTTACAAGAGCCTTGAGAAAATCAGAGCCCAGAAATTTCTAGTTTCCAGATAATTTGAGGAAAGGAAAATTTTTTAATTTTTTTCCCCCCCAGGAGTACTACATAGTATGTATGCATTGTGCAGTAATTTCGGTTTGAAAGGGACTAGGCGCAGCCCCCCCCCCAAACCCTATAACAGGTATAATTGGTGTAAAAAAATATTAGACTGCCTTGAATAGACATAGGCCATTTTAGCTTTCAGGGGGTCATTGAGAAAGAGAAGCAAGTTTGACCGTTTTCTTCATGGTGGACAATGGCATTGTCGCCAGATTGCTTATGTCAAGTCATTGGAAAGGCAGTTGAAAGCTATCAGTGTCTCAGCATCATTCACCATCGATCCCATCTCTTCTCAATCATCTCTCTCATATTCACACCCCCTTTTTCACATTGTTTTTTTTTTTTTAAAGCACATCATATTGTGTGTAGCATCTATATCTTATTCAAGTATAAAACTACAGTAATTACTGCTCTTTTTTGCTTGTCTTTTTACTAAATTAAAACAATTTATTGTTTTTCAGATAATTTGAATTTTTTGGTAATCCAAGATGGGCCCCGTCCCCTCTACTGCATACATTGAAAATTGTCAACAAATATAATAGTATATATAATATACAATATATTTGTTGTGTGGTATATATAATATACAATAGAATGCAATAGTTCTTAATCAAGGATTGTCCATGGGGAGGTTTCTGGAGAGCAGCAGGCTTGGATGAGCTAATATGTGATTGTTATGCTCTGAATATTATGCTGTGAAGGAGTCTGTGGCCTTCATCTTACTGGCAAAAGTTATTCCTGGCCTTTGTCTTACTGGCGCAAAGAGTGAATGGAATACAAAATGTTAAGAACTACACTAGACTGATGATTGATTCATGATTTGATTGATATAATTATGGCATGATTTAATTGATATAATGATGGTACAATTTAACTGATAATTGTTTATACATTTTTTTTGTTTTAACGGTCATAGCAACCATATTAAAGAGTTTAAAAATTTGACGTTCTGGTAAAACATGATTTTACTGGAAAATATAAAAATTGGGTAGACAAGAGTATTTCTTTTTCACAAGATTACTGATATTATTATTAACAGTGTATACAGCAGAGCTTGACAAATCGCAGGTGCCAGGTCGCCATGGCGACTAGAAAATCTGTGTTGGCACCTAAAACGTTTTCTGTATGCTTGCTAAATCGAAGTCTACGGATAACACAGAATTTTATTGTTTCATAATGTCTCTTCCAACATCTGAAGGGGTCAATAAGCCCTGGAAAAGTTGGAGAAAGAAACATCAGGACCGTTTTTCTTAACGAAAAATCATGCCTGGCTCCAAAGAAATTTAGCTGGCACCTAAATTTTTTTTACTTTTCAAGCCCTACACCTGCGAAGACTGAATTCTGCAAAACAATAATCTGCAATCTGAGTAAATAAAAATTGCCTTAGGAACTACATCTTTAGGAGAAGTAGTCATTGAGTAAAGGGCAAAATAAAATTTGTGACATCACACACACACCAGTCATATAAAATCAGAACTTGTATCCTACCAATCTATTACTCCTACTACTTGCCAGAAGGTGGCTTGCACAGATGGTGGAGCACACGAGAAGTAGTTTTGACAAGTCATAAGCCTTATCGATTAGTAGGCATTGAATGCCACATCATAAATTGTTTTTTGGCTATAGAAGTATTATTTCAACAGTCTCTCACAGAATGTGCATTGTTGCTCCTAGGGACATCAAACTTTGTCAGGAGCATCCAGACAAGCCGAAGATATTGATTTGTGTGTGCCTATTTATGATTTGAAGTTGTTCTTGTATAAGTGAAAATATCTACTGAACTAACCTGGGGAGCCACAGATGAACCATAAATTGGGCAAGGGAGTCGCAGGTGACAAAAGTTTGAGAACCACTCACTATTCTATAGGGTTTATGCATCTTTCACGGGATAACTTGAATAAATGTATAACAAATTTGCATTGGAATTTTCAATGTGAATGTGGACCCATGTTAAATTAAAATAGTCATGCAGAATTTAATTATGTTATAAGCATTATATTATGTTTAATGTCACGATTAAAATAGACAATTACCAATACTTTTTCACACAACACAATAAATACTTTAATTAGATTGCTGTGGCTATTCAATTTTTTGACAAAACTTGATTTGTCAAGGTATTTCGATCAATTTTTATAGAGAAAAAAAACATTTCCCAGTTGTACTGGTCACATAAAAAAATTTGACACATAACTTATTAATTTCCACATTTATAAAATTTAATATGAAAACACCATCAAATAATTACTGTGCAAACTTCAGGGTAAAAGCAATAGCGGAAAACAGTACACACACACAAATGCACATTAAAAACAATATCTAACCCTGCACTGAAATTATCACATAACTCATTCCCACTATATGCGGAAACTCTCAAACTTGCCATCAATATGGCGCAGGCGTAGATAAGCATCTGTCCCGATTCCTTGCATTGTTTCAATTGTCAGTGAACCACCAAGGTATTCAGCATATGCACGTGATGTTGGCAGACCAAAACCAAACCTGAGTAGAACGAAAACAAAATTTATAATGCCTACATGCAACTAGACTCAACTATCTGGCTCGTAACTTCGATCTCCGTACTACACTGTCTCTATACTTAGTTAAAAATTAATACATAATGATTGTGATTCCAAGAAGCACAAAAACAGGTTTTCAGGTGTGGCTACACAAAATCGACTATTAGAATCTCCTGCACTTGTTAGCCACACCTTAAAACCAATTTTTATGCAGGTTAGAGCGTAAGTGGAAGGACATTGCGCCTGGACATTGCCAGAAGAGGACTAAAAGGGAGAAGCCCTCAGTCATCTACATTAAGAACTTTTAAAAACCGAAAACTGAGTTTTTGACTCTTTCATCTTAGGCCTACCTTTTAACATTTGTGTTATCATTTATCAATGAAGAGTGTGAAATGAGTTTAAATAATTTTTGTAAGAATTAAACTTAGGTTAATGTTTTGAAAGTGTACGGTATGTGTTCATACTGTGCTGTGTACATGATTTTGTTTCCTCCAATCAAAATAGGCATAAAAGAATTCATCCTAACATATGTCCAATACGTAGACCATCAATTCTGTAATAAGTTTTTTAAAAAGAGAGGTACAGTTCAGTACCTAACAAACATTTATTAAGTACTCGCCTGTACTTAGACATCAGAAAATATGAATGGGTTTTGAGGGTGTGTGTGATGCTAAGAAGTGAGCATTTATAAAACTCCAGCCTATCTGGCTTTTCTGTTATCTGGCCACCCTTCCGTGGTGCTGGATAGGCTGGAATCTGCTGTATTTAAACCTCTCCTTGTGGACTTTAACCCTTTAAGCAGTTTTTAAAATCTTCTTGATCAGCATTATAATGCCACATTGGAAATAATGGCGTGTTAAGAACCATAGGTACTTCAGGGTGACAGAAGTAAAGCAGATCATGTTTGACGAGATATCTCGGGATTGCTGGTGTAAGAGTTAAGAAAAATAATTTCACTTTACCCATGCATTGGCCCAGAAGCAGGTCCATCATTTATTTCATTCATGATGTTACCAAAGAGCCCGCCATCTATGCGACGATCAGTTGAAGACCCTGCAGTCGTGAAATGGTACTCCATTACATGGGGCAGAAGCCGGTGAGGTACACCACACCCTCTGTCTGAGATTCTGAAATGAAAATGTTTATTTGAATTAAAAGTTACATTCAAACAAATAACATTAGAGAACAAAATTTTATGTTGAAATATGAAGTGGGAATCAAATTACTGTATCCACCACTCGCCACTGTGGTGGTCGAGTGGTTATAGTGACTGACTCACAATGCGAGGATCCGGGTTCGAACCCCACAGTGGTGGTCTGCTGAAGTTGGTTTTCTGTGGTTCCCAACTTCAAGGCGCAAATGCGAGCCGATCTCCCCGTTAAAAAGTCTCGCCACAGAGAGCAACAGTCCTACAACGATAAATCATTCAATCATAACACTCCACTCATAGTTTGAAAAACTGGTGGCAGATGGCAGCACTACACAAATCAGGGATTACAAAATTATGTTATATCTACTAGCTATGTTGTTACAAGTGTACTCAACTATATTTGTAATAATGATACCAGTTATCAATTTTTTTGGGGCAATTTACTAATCATTTTTGGTGTCAACAAATAAGAAAACCAAACATGGAAGAAAAAGACTATAATAGAAAGCTGTAATGAAAATGAATGACAGATGCAGAAACATAAGAAAAACTGTTTTACAAACCTTATGATAAAATCCACGTCATTGTTTGCAATGGTAATGACGATTGGTGGAAGACTGCTTTCACAAGTATCCAAGTGACTTTCAATAGTTGCCCTAAATACCAAAAAGAAGGTTATTTATTGAAAATGTGAAAATACAAAACCTACAACTAGTAATAAAACAACACAGGAATACATTCCAGGAAAATCTTGGATCACATCAATAAAAATAATTACTAGAGAACGGATTACATGCACTGAAAAGGAGAAATATGCTCTAAAAGTATGCCAAGATGATTAAAAATGCCAACATATGCACTTAAAAACTCTAAAACATCCATCAAAAACCCCATAATATACACAAAATCCAAAAATGTTTAAAAAATTTTAAAATATGTACTGAAAATGAGAATATGGTTTTAAAAAAAAAAAAAATCACCATGCAATAAAAAGCGGACATGTTTTTGAAATGCATATTTTCTACTTCGTGCATTATTCATTAAGAGAAAAATATCCAATACGTGTATAGTCCTCCTACCACAAGATGAGATTTGGCTACGGCACGTCATGTCACATCAAACGATTCTATTTTATCCTAGAAGGACATGCCAATCGTGAAAGCTCAGTCACTGATGAACTTTTCTCTGTATGCAATCGTTTTACCAAAAAAAAATACAATCATCTGACGTGACATGACGCAGCGAAAATCCATCTTGTGGCCGGAGGACTATATATGTTTGACAAATAACTTACACATTTTGTTTTCCTTTTAGGCATTTCTAATTTCTAGTTAGTCCTAGCTGCTCAGTAACGAAATATCAGTAACAAAAGAATTTGTTATGTTACCAGTATTTCTAACAATAGCATCACACAAGAATGGTCAATTTTTATTTACCTTATATTTAACACTTAAAATTTGACTTAAAAATGTAGCGAACAAATAAAGCACCAGGCTTCTAGTTATGGCCCATCATAGCTAACACTTGCTGTGGGTTGAGTTGGCAATCTTTCACTCAGCTCACAACATTCATTAAATTGTTATAAACTACCAAATTTTCCAGTGCTTACATAAATTATTCAACTTCGAAATTATAATATTTTATTTTTCATACAACAGAGAAAACGAATCACTAAATCCTACCTGTGTGAAAAAAAATATTATGAAAATATTATGAGCACTATTCCCTTGAAAAATTATTTTAAAAAATGTGATTGAGATTTCATAAAAATTCCAAAAAATATATACCCTCATCCTGAATATTCTTTGATTTTATGCATTTATATGCCGCTGTGGTGGTCGAGTGGTTATAGTGACGGACTCGCGATGCGAGGATCCGGGTTCGAACCCCACAGTGGTGGTCGGCTGAAGTTGGTTTTCTGTGGTTCCCAACTTCAAGGCGCAAATGCGAGCCGATCTCCCCATTAAAAAGTCTCGCCACAGAGAGCAACAGTCCTACAACGATAAATCATTCAATCATAACACTTCACTCATAGTTAGAAAAACTTGTGGCAGATGGCAGCACTACACATAACAAGTATTACAGAGAAACAACAAAACTTCACGTCAGGTTTCACTACACGTACACGCACATTCCCGCATGTACCGATTCGTTGAGGGGTTCCGCGGAGGGGGGGGGGGTGTGGTGTAGTAGTAGGTAGGGCCTCCAAAAAATGGCTCGGGGATCCATGATGTTCTTAAGTCAGCCACCTCGTTGGGCAATTTGCCTGTTGTGGCGTTGTATTTGTATTTGTATTTGTATATGCATTAATATTAAAAAATATGCAAATGCATTTACATACAATCCGGGCTCTAGTAATTAAAAATGCATCTTTTCACATATCACAAGGACACACTTTAAAAAAGTGCACATCACATAAACATATAAACAATAATGTTCGCTCATCTAATATTAACTCAGTTTCATCAATACTTGAGATTACTGATGATTACAAATCGAGTATTATTTCAAGTACAGCCCATGTCGCTTAATGTGATCACAAGGGGACTAAGGGTTTCATATTACAGCAAAATTATAACTATGCTCGTAAAAAATTCTGTTTGCAAGTACGGTGACCATACATCCCATTTGGTCAAACAAGATGTAGTAAATGGATATTGGTAAAACTAGACAACCCTGTCTTTCTTCCCTACATAACTGGTTGCAAGATTTTCAATTATTCCATTTTTTTTCATTCTAAAATGGGGGACTTCTTTTTTCTCCATTAAACTAAAATCCTGCATTTTTGTTTTCAACCATTGTGAGGCATTAGAATGGGACTGTCTAATGTATATAAAAAATTATGATACTTTTTTTAATGTACGATATGTTTCATTATCATTCAATCCCTCGAGAAAGTCTCTCGGAGAAAGAAATTTGAATGTAGGCAACTGAAACAAACCAACCAAGAATTGAAGAAAATGGATTTTTTTAATTTGCCTTCATTATAGAAAAGCCATTGAAAAAAAAGCAGCTTTAAGCATACAGACTCAGTGCATTGGTCTGAGGTAGATAGATTTCTCCATGCTTGTTGCAACTGCGTCTCTAGTTTCTGATGCTCACAATTGGATGAAGCCATCTTCCCAGCTTCATGAAGGAGTGAATCAACTGAGAAAGGATTTTAACTTGACACAGATATTTTTCGATAAATTCTTGCTCAGGGTTAGGTTACTGACATCAAAAACTGGTTTAAACTGTCAAAAACCTAAATAAATGTTTTTGGATAATGTTGCGAACACAACAGGTATGCTTTTTTTGCAAATAAGCGTATGAACCAATATCAATCATAAAATAAAATACATGTGTACAAGGTTCCCAAAAGCAGAATGGCGAGGGATCAAATTCAAATTTTATGATTATAAATACATTAGTTTCACTTTTAACAGCATATAACTCACTCTTTTAGATAGACTTTCAACTTACCGGACAGCATTTTTTAGAAGTTCTGGGATAATATAGTCCAGCGGTGTCTGAATGTATGGAAAAGTGGCTGAGACATGTCCATTCAACTTGATAACTGGTGCTTTACCGTACTTGTGCACAGCTGTTTGTCTGAAAACAAAAATATCTTGTAAAAATATATATAATAAATTTTGTCGAGAAAGCTAGAATAATGCAACATGTTTTTTATAATAAAGGTTCATATAAATTTGATCATCAATACATTTTCATGGTTCATGACCTCCCTTATGTTATTGAACCAAGAGATGAGATGCGTTTTATGCTTTCTGAAAATTTGAATGTTATTGCAAGAACCTGCAAATTTATGCAAAAACATGATAATATACAATGAAATACTGAACCATTTCATTTTTTCAAAAAATTAAGCACCCTCAAAGCCATTTCAGAAACTAAAATACAAGAATTTTATTTTTTTTACTAAGTTTCCTTCCTGAAAATGAAACACACTCAATTTAGAAAACTCAGTTTTCTTTGAGATCATAGATGAACTAGAACTATTTTAATACTGCATGTACATTCTGCATATTTATGGAATCTTAATACATTGATACAAGTTTTAAAAAAATATATATTTATATAAAGATCATTTTTGACTAGCAGCACAATATGCTTTATAATTAGAATCAATGCAAAGCATGTTTATCTTAGCTGCTTCACACACACAGGCATTAAACTGGTGATTTTCAAAATTATAACTAATACACAAGTTAGTAAGATTCTAAAGTAGTACACAAGTTAGAAAAATAAGAACTATGAGAAGAAAAGAAAAAAAAATGGGAGAACACACATACACACACACACAGCTCAGTTTTCTGCAACAAGTATTTCAAACGGTGTACACATAAAAACCACATTCGTAACAGAAACATGTATTAAAAGCATGTGTCCAACACTGCACCAAAGCAAAAAGACAACACAAGACAAACAAAGGCGCAAGCACTCTTATGTCATCAACTACAAAATAGAGTAAAATTGAAAAAATGTGTTTGTCATGTTTTTTGTGTGGGTAGTCATTTTAAACAGCTCAAAAAGAAGAGTAGAAACCCTTTTTTAGTAAACTGGAAAAAAACTGTTATAAATTCAAAGCTATCATCATTGTTCCTCAAGAAGAAAAATTCTATAACTCAGACTGAAATAAACTATTTGTTTGATTACATTGTGTTTAAATACAAAAAATTGTGGGAAATAGAATGATGGATTTTAACGTGAATTATTCTTTTTTTCTTTATTCCCCGCAATATATATGTGGAGGGGGGGGGGTGCAATATTGGCATTATTTAAGTAAGACAATCCATCTCAGAAATAATTTTTATGGCTGCAGAGATGATTTGGAACTTTTTAAATCGTTAATATTTGAACTACTGCTCAATGTCCATTGAAGAGTCGGCGACTTTCCTATCTGAAAAATTTATAAATACCCAAAACCTATGGATCGAATCCCTCATGACAAAAGAAAAAAAAGAAAAGAAGTTAAATTAAAAAAACAGAAGGTAAACCCTAAAAAGAAAAAATAGTGATTATTAACGGAAAAAAAAATACAATTATAAAAGCGTTGAGTAGACTGGCAAATACATCTTCTCTGAAAGGCCTACGGATATTCTATACGGATAGTCTTCAGAAAGCCTATATTTTCCTGAAAAGAAAGTTTTTAGAAAAAACTCCCGTTAGTTACTATCTGATTTGTTCTGGTTCAATACAATGTAAAAACAGCCATTTCTGCCACATTTGCTTCACCAGAACTTGAACATGTGAAGGGAGGAAGTGTGATCGTATAAGATGGGTAATGCATGAACTAAACTTGAAAAGAAAAATAACAAAGATACTTATAATGGCTAAGCGAAAAGAATGATGTCTACAAAAACAATATTTAAAAAATCAAGAGAAAATTATAAGTAAATAGAAAGCAACAATAAAAGCCAGGAAGGACAAGGCAAACACGTCACAAGTTCGATACAATGAAGCAATCAAGAGGCAGATGATAAAAAGCTCCACACTTCATAACACAAGACAAGCAAATCACTAATGAGAAACAAAACTTACCGAACAAAATCAGCCCATCTCTCAATGACATCCTTCAGCTTCATTGAAACATTGATTATTCCAACATAGTTAGCCTAAAGCAGAGAGAGATGAACAGATATAAATACATGTGTTGAGACATGTGTTCAGACATTGCTTCTGAGCTAAATAAAAAATGCAGTCGAATCAAACGTAAACAAGAATTTTATTCCAGAAAGGTAGGGTGTTGGTGGGCATCCTTCTAACAATTGTTGTCAATTGCTTTGAATGTTTTCAGCATCTTTCCTCTTATTGCCATCTACTGCAACTCGTATCTATACTCAGTACATGATGCATGATGAGTGGGCAAGAGGTACGCACATCTGTTGGAAAGCACATCATAAAATTTTACTGAAAAAGGCGTAAAACCATCTGAAATTTTGAAGGGTCTCTGTGTACAGTTCAGAGAAATTATTTCTAAAACTCAAAATTGTGATTGACATAAAAGTTTCAGAACAGAAGGACATAATGCGGTCAAAAGTTAACCCATTAGCAGATGAGCATCACTGCAAAAAGCATTCATGCTACTCGCGAAATTATTGAAGTTTATAGTCACACAAATATATATATAAAGATTTTATACAGTATTAGCTATGAAAGAGCTTAATTCATCATTGAGGATGACCTGGACCCTGGAGAACTGGAAAGTGTCTACTGGGTGGATTCCCTCTGCCTTTCTTCTTTATGACAATGAAAGGCCACCCAGGCCATACACTGCTACAATAACTGAAAAGCTTCACTTGTGAGCTCTGGAACATTCTCCTTTTTTTTTTAGTCTTATTTCCCCTGCAACTACCATTTGTTTAGATCATTTAAGGAGCACAATGATTTCATTATGATGCAAGAGTGGAGAAGCACTTGAGCTATCAGCTGTACACACATCTTTCTTATTTCTTTGGGGAAGGGATTAAAACTCATTGAAATAAAAAAATCTATTTCAGAAAGTAGGAGATTGTGTAGAAATGTTTTATTTCATTTTTGTAACTTTTTATTCCTTTGAAAAATTAGTATAAAACCACTCTGGTTTGTACTCAATTTGCCTATGTATATCAATGAAAAAACATCAAAGTTTCTCATTGATTGAAATTGAATGCTGTCATCAGATTCATCAATGCAATTTTTTTTCAGAATTGAAATTCTTTAAAGTGATATAGATCTAGAAATGAATGAGAAAAAATCAATATGTAAATAACTATTCTTGATGCAGCGTTTGTCAAAACTAGAAACTGTATTTTGTGTAGCAATTGTAGTTCTCAGTAATTTTAAAAATGCCAAATTAAAAAATCAGTAGAATGCAAACCTTCATAATTGTTGCACAACTCGAAACATAAGCTATCAAACATCTAGACATACAGAATATCTATACAGATTTATAATACACATGACGTACATGCAACTTCATGCAGCCAGATCATAAAGAGTACTCACCTTTTCATCATGAAGGCCAATATGATGTTCGGCAAGCATTCGCAGACCTAACCTTGATGTCAATGTGCGATCAAGGAAGTTTTGCACAAGATTTTCATTCTACAAAATGTCCATTAAAGAATCATAAATCATCAGAAAACACAATAAACAATTGATAATTTTAAGAGAAATCATTCTTGTTTTTAAATGATACAATCTTATGTTGGCATTTAAGCCCTGCACTGCCGGTATTGATATTAATTCACACAATCATTTTGAATCGCTCTCAATTTATTTAAAATTTTTCTTACTATTTGAAAAGTTAAGAAAAAAAAACAGGAAGGGATAATTTTTCCAGAGAAATGTTCCATCATTCAAAATACATTTTTCTAAAGAATCTGGATACATATATATACTATACATACACAACTTCTATCACACCAAACGAATGATATAAGCTACTACCAGCAAATAGAATAAGAAATAAAATTGTGAGTAATCGTGAAATAAACGCTCATGTTCTCAAGTTCATTATATACCTTGATATGTTTTCGACATTCTCTGAACCCATTGGCAAGTTGAGTAACGACATCTTTGTGATCATCTAGAAGGCCCTGAAGTAATTCACAATATCCTTTCTCACTTTCAAAATCTGTGATCTGTAAATAAAATACAATAATGAAATTGCAGAGGAAAAATTAAGAATTTAGCACAATCTCATTTAGATTCTCAACTGAATTATAAACACTAACAACTGTTCAAGGAAAAATTAGAATGTTCGCATCAGGGAAGGGAGCTATGCTCATTGTTTAAAGAAATCCTAATTATAAAATCCAAAAAGTATGAGCTGAGTTTTTAGATGAAGGAAAAAAAGAATTAAAAAGAACATTAAAACTTACCGAAGGATATTCAGTCAGCATGTAGAATGCTCTTATGTATAGTTCGTGCTGAAACGTGAAAATATGAACTTAATGACTTGTTATATATGGCATTTTCTTGTATACAGATTTCATATGCATTGAGATTTGAGTAATGTATTTTTTAATGCTTTCTAGGATCATGGGAAGAGTACACTTCCCGCTTACTTCTTATTGTGAATTTTTAGTGGGGGAGGTAACATACTTTCCACCCCCAAAAAAACTTAGTAGGGTGGGAACAAATATTCAATAAAATAAGTTATTCCCTTCAATAGTGTTTCTCAAACAATAATAGATCGCCAAAAAAATTCCAGAAATTTGAAAGAGGAAAACATGGCCCTTCAATGGGGATCAAAAGGTATTTACCAGTTGTGGGGAGGACCATAAGATTTTTTTAAATTTGTTGCTGGTAGCTTTCTTGTTCACCAATTTTCACAAACTGCAATAATTAAATTCTTAATTAATGAACACACTTTTATTTATCTTTTCAATGATGTTAGGGTCCTGTACATTTTTGTACAGGACCCTTTTGTACAAATCCAGAAAGTATATTTCTCACATGCTCTAATATATGTAGTTGTTTTAAAGCTTGTACATAACTGGCAAAAAAAAGTCGCCCCAAAAATCCTGTGGTCTCCACAACCAATAAATATCACTTTTTTAACAAACATGTTCTTACAACAAATTATTCCCACAGGAACTTTGTTTACTGAACATGATCATACCACTAAGTTTACACTTGAAATAAAGCAGAACCTCCCAAATCCAGATGCTTTGACCAAAATTTTTTTAACCAAGGGCTTTTGATATTTTTTCTTTACCCAAATCCTGTTTCTGCTTTCCCTAATTCAGTAATGTATTAATACATTGGCCATTTTATTCACCACTTATTGTGTCCACTGAAATTTTAAGGCTTTTTGGGAAACAATGGTGGCAACTGTGTATCTCAGTGTGTATGTCACAGCTCCTCAGAGCATCGCCGACTTTTGTCTGGAGCATCACTACAACTGAATATATTGAGTGTATGCCTATTTATGCTTTGAAGTGGTTCTATTATGAATGCACAATATTTGTTAAACTATCCTGGAGAGCCGCAGGTGAACCATGGACAGGACAAGGGAGCCATGAGCGACAAAATTTGAGAACCATTGGTGTATGGTGGTTCAGCATAAATGGTGAAATATGCTACATGAGGTTTGGTGAGATCTCACTAATGCCTGTAAGAGGGTATATGCATATCTGAATATCCATGTGTCATCAAATAACTTTATTGAAATGTTACAAATTTAAGGGCATCATAAACCAGAATCAGAATAATTAAAAGATAATATAATTAAAATAGAGTGTAGCACACACACAATTATATTTTAATATCTTTAAATTGTGGGAGAACCATCTTGTTGTTTGTCGCCACACTTACATACACATTGAGTATAAGAACAGAATTAAACACATGTACCAAAAAAATCCCCATAACTTACTACAGCCAAGATGATAGGATTACATCCAACGATGAATGGAAGACTTCGGAAACCAGCTACACGATGTGCGATTCTCACAGGCAGCTCCTTATGTAAATACTGTGCACTTCTCTGTAATAAAATTAGGCTTTTCAGTTTTGAGAACAAAAATACAGTAAAATTGCTTACAATAATTGAAGACCAGAAATGGTAAATATAGTAAGTGCCAAATCTGAATTTTGTGGGAGTGAAAAACAAGTTTCAAGCACCGTAGACCAATGTGTTAAGTGACATCTACTAATGACTTTTTCAATAAAATTAGTGCGAGTTGGACACTCACATAGTTTCTCCAATTGACAATCTTGGTATTTACTACATTTTGACAAGAAAAAAAGTTTTTTTGGTACTTAACTGCATTTACTATTTCAGGTCTTCAATTGATCACTTATTTCCTTCAACTAATAGATCTATTATACACTTTTGAAAGACATAATTTCACAAGATAATTCTAAATAAGTGCATCCTTGTACTAATGATTTTCAATAAGTTTTTTAGTAAAATTTAAAATTTTTCAAAATTATTCAATTCATTGTCATATCTCTCTGATTAGCACTAGTTTCAAATTCCAAACACAATTCATATGAACGAAACTGATTGACTGAATAATCACAGTTACGTTTTCAAATTGACAAAAAATTTCAACATACACATGAAAAAAATGGTTAGGTGAAAAGATTTGCAATAAAGACTTTTTTAACATGACTTCTTGTAATTGACTATGATACTATTTTTAAAATAATGTATAATAAATAATACCAAAATATGGCTTCCGTCAGGATTTCTACCAGAGTATAAAATTGTTGCTGGAGTTAATCGAACTGATGGCTGTAAGAAAAAAAAGAAAGTGATAAAATATAAGTTGGAAAGTAAATCAAAAAAGTTTTTTCTCGCAAAGAAATAAAGACAGAACTTTGATACAGAAAAAAATCATACCTTTTCAAACAGGAAAAACACATGATATAAAGTAATCTAGTGATTGCTAAATCATGTGCAAGGGAAATATTTTTTGATATAAAATGAAACTTGACAAATCCCAAGTGAAGATAAACTGAAAAATTGGTATTGGCACCTATAATTTCCTGTGTGTAGCCTAATTAGAATAGTTAAGTTTAAAAAAAAAGGCAATAAAACTCAATATTTTCAGAATATATGTCAACATGTCCACAACATACAAAGATTTTGTACTGCTTGGACATCTTGAATGATCATAAAACTGAATATTTCAGTGGCATGAGTGACGAGCATCTTCAGGTGACTGTTAGTGGCATGCTGTAGAATGCAGGGAACAACTAGTGCACGGGAATACAATACATACTGTTATAGATGAATGAATTTTTCTTGGCCTAGGAACACAAAGTACTTTTGCACTATACAAGTCCTTAATACTTGTTTGTGCATGTTTATAGGGGTCTGTCCATTTGAAATTTGAGTCTATTTTGTAGACCCTTCACAAAATTGCAAATCTGAAAACCGATCCACAAAATACAAATTAACACAAATCCATAAATTTTGTACTTAATTTCTTTTGTACAAAATTAACCAGATTCATTTACTTATTTTCACAAAATTAAGGATCATTTTCATAAAAATAAAGATAATTTTCAAAAAAAAGACACTATAAATAAGTCCAGACAGACCCCCCCCCCCCGCCTGATATATGGTATATACTCATATACAAGCCTGTTTGTGTGTAAACCTACCCCCCCCCCCACACCCCCACTTGAGGACCATCGCATTTATAGAAAATTTGAAACCAGTGTACAAATCGATCCTAAAACAAAATTACACACATTCTGGGAAGGGAAAAAATTTATATTTCTAAAATATGCAGTCGTGTTACTGTTTTGTGTGCTTTCATCCTGGCTGTAATAGCTTTAGTACTATGCATATGGCTAAATTTCCAATTTGCCATCTCTTTTTATAATGCTTTTATAATCTTTGTAAATAGTCCTCATATCATTCTAATGTTAAAATAACAAGCTATCGTTACATTTTACATCTGCTTTTAATTTAAGGAGATGTCAAACAAAAAAAAAATTGACAAATTTTAACAAAGGGTGAAAATTAAAGTACTGTGAGTTTGGTCAATGATGGCGATATATTTACGTATTACCTATCCAGTACTTTTATATGCAACTTTGTGGCACTAACTTAACCTTTATTAAAACTAATGAAATGAGGATTTTTCTACTCCCACTTCTGTAATACAATTCATATTGTTGGGTTTCATTAAGAAAATAGACATGTGCTACATATTAAGAACTTGTGCAAGTAACTTGTTCGAAAAAAAAAAAATGCTTTTCATTCATATTTATCTGTAACCCTTTTGTTAATTAAAAAGAAAATAGCTGGTTCCAGAGGTAAAAAAATAGTTTTAAATATTTCCCCTTTTGAAGTAAGTTAACCCTTAATTAGCGTGGTGGGGTTATATGGACCATCTTACTTTAAGTGCCTTTCAAGCTAGTTGTTTACACGTGTTTGACAAACTTATGGTGTTATTCTACTTTTTCTTCCCTCTATATCATTGATCAAAGTTTCCGTGGGGTCAAAATGATCCCAGCACACCACCTGCGTCTTTTTTTTCTGACTGCAAAAGTTCAGATTTAAATGGCATATCGGAAGAGCACCAGTTTTCTCGATAATCATTTCAAATTAGTCGGAAACTTTTGGACAAGGGTAAGCATGAGGTAAGTATTGTTAGTGAATTGTATGCAAGATCTGTGTGATAAACATGTCACAGTGTTGTTTACAAGTACTGTGTTACTGACTTAGAATACGACAAATTTTGATGCTTGAGAAATTATAGTAAATATTATTTTAATATATAAATTTTATTTTCTGAGAACATTTCAATCATATCTGTTTTTTAATCATGAAAGTTGTGTTCAAAAAATTTAATAAATAGAAAAACATTTCAAAAGTCATGTATCCCTCCATTCCTTTTGAATGTTTGTTTTAATAAAAGAAAATTTTTAGAAAAAAATTTAAAATATTTAATGAATTAATTGACAGATGAATGAAGTGTCATGTAAAAAGCCCATTGCTTTTATGAAGACTCTGTTGAATTTTAAAATGCATTAATATTTGTTGGGGTCAAAATGACCCCATGACGCCAGTTACGCACAAATTTTCACAACGCAAGTTAAGGATTAAGATTCTCGGAACCTACTTCACAAAAGTAAAAGTTCAAATTTTGAATTTCAATTTTTGCCACTGGCAAAAATATGGTGGAAAATTTTTTTTGACAGGATGGTTTTTCCTAGTTTTTTCCACTATGGCAAAAACTTGTCAACCCTGATTTATCTTAGCTACTACATTATTCCACTGTTCTGGAATCATCACTGCAGAATTTCTTGACCAAGTTCACAGTGGGTTTAACAGAAATAGCTCATGATCATGGCATGAAACTTTCCCAAATTTTGCTAATCATTCTTATGCTATCAAGGAAATATACTTTCATTAATATATTGCAATCTGAACTTTCCAATACTTTTTCAGTCTTGATGACAACAAAAGAATCCAGATTCTGAATGTTACATCCCTTGATGTATAGGTTAAAGCGTAATCAGCATAAAGTGGCACACATTCTCGATGCACTCCAGCTGAACAAAGTTGAAATTATAAAAAAAAAAACCAGTAGAGAAAAATCTAGTCTTCCTTATATATGGGCAGGCGATAGCCCAAATCTTGGACTTGGCCAGATCAACTTCGGGCTTGGGCAATATAGCATACATATATTGAGTAGGCCTATACGTTCTCCCCCCCCCCCCCCAAAAAAAAAGTTGAAATGACGGGCCTGCCCAGGCCACAACCCTGTTAACCCCCACCCTTGTGGAGAGATCACTTATTTCCAACACAATGCCCAAGCTTCATAAAATTAGACAATACAAATTTGTTGATCAAGTTACTCACCTTCGCAGCAGCGACGTCTATGGCAGACTGGTTGAAGAATGACTGGACGCTCCTAGCACCATTCCTGGGCTGGACGTTGTAGTGATGTCCATCGACGTTGTAGGACCGACTCGAGGACGAGGAACACAACTTAAAAGTCGATTCCAGGAAGCTTTTCGAGGCGAAACCCCCGGACAGAGCTTTGGAGACGACGG
The DNA here is from genome assembly GCF_987345545.1 of Pholcus phalangioides. Classification (NCBI taxonomy): domain Eukaryota; kingdom Metazoa; phylum Arthropoda; class Arachnida; order Araneae; family Pholcidae; genus Pholcus; species Pholcus phalangioides. Next base: position 32,059,816 of record NW_028301616.1, read on the forward strand.
CATGTCCACCCTTCGTGAAACCCGCCATGGCTCGCTATTAATTAATATTTAAATCTACAAACTAATATAAATTATGGCTAATTCTTTTTCCCTTTCTTTCCCCCTTTTCTATTATTATCACAATTGAGAGAGAGCGTCGAAGTCACACACACAAAAACACAATATATATATATCACAAAATCTTTTCTTTGTAAATTTTCAAGCCTACCGATTTTCACAACAAATGTGGATTTGGTTGGACAGCTCCGGGGGTAGCAAGAGTCGATTCAAACACTGTAGGAAATGGAAGCGAACACTTTTGCCCATCACACATACATGCAACTACTATAAATATACAAAATAATTACGAAATCGGGCTAAAATATTCAAACGCGACTTGTATATACAACGAAAAATAATAATAATCTACGTTGAAATGAGTCCACGGGAAGTGGATCCATCCAACTTGGGTGGAAAAAAAAAGAGCTGTGGAGAGAAGGGGAAGCCAGAGGATTTAATTTGGCCTCGATCGTGGGGTTACTCTGTCGGTGTCTGTCGCCAAGACACCCGCCAAGGTTAAAAATCTGATTTTTTTTTGCACCTGTCTTTTTACATCGTCTTTTTCGAAAGTAATTTCGTAATTGATGATTGATCTAACGCGAATATGCTGATTGGCTAATTCCTGTGATCACATACAGCTGATTTAAAAAACAGCTGAATGTATTTCTTTTGTTGTCGCAGGGCCGTGGGATCTTTGGCGGGGTCCCTAAGCCAGACTTTTCACGGGCCCTTTTATGTGAATTTATAGCATGAAAAAAAACGCAAAGAAAATTAATTGCCCTGGGCCCCCAGAGTTGGAGCACTGTTACGCCCTGCCCTTGTGGGACCATGTGAGCAAGGCCTTCTTAATCATGAGTGCAGCTGAGCCTCAAGTGCATTAGGGGCCTCGATCGAGACCGTACCGAGGGGGAAGACTTGGGGGTGGGGTTCCCCACGAAATGTGAAAAAATAGAAAAAAAGATGGCCAAATCTATTGTTCTATGTCTTTGCCCCCCCCCCCCCCGAACGAAATTTCTGGTTACGGGCATGGGCTTTGTCATGAGATTCGTGACCCCCACATCCTGCTGCAAGGCTTCCAAGGCAGTATATTTAACGCATCGCCCCACACGGGCACGGTCCAGGTTCCTCACAAAAATGAGATACAATTGAAATTTTCGAAGAAAGAATGAATGTAAATCCATTTACTGGTATACTCTCAGATAAATCACTTGGCCCGTGTGTAATTAAGACCGCTCTGCCCTAAGACGGATGATAGGAAACCCCCCTCCTCCATAGTCCCCTCAGGGCTATATTAAGATCATCATTGGCTCTTGGGCCAAGTGATTTTTCTGAGTAAATTCTTAAGAAAATTTGCTACCCCATAAAATGTTCCGCCTCGCGGACAGTTACTTCCTTTCCTCCCTCATGTTTCGGCCCTAGTAGTACACGAGGCTTGAGCCGAGATATAGTTATTTTGCAAAAAAAAACGTAAACCCTTCCCCCCCCCCCCCAAGTAGGACATTTGTTCTGGTTCAATGACATTTTAACGAGTGGGCCAACAAATTTCGAGAATAAGCATGCAAATTGGTCGTGGTATTCATGATATTCTTGAGACGACCCTAGCTGCTTGATTCCGTTACTGCGATATTTTGCACCCATAGCTTGGACAGGTAGCTCGGTCTATTACCCTTGAAATGGAAGGGTTTGAATTTTCGTGTTTCCGGAACACGGTGACACTGTCAACTGACTTTCCTCATTGCAGGCATATTCCGCTTCCTTTCTCGAGCAGCCAGGCCCCTAGACCGGAATCTTTGGCCGGCCCTCAGGTCAAATTTTTCGAGTAAATTCGGGAAAAGCAAAAAAAAAAGTGATGAATGTCCTCCGGACTGGATCCCTGTCAGCCAGCCAAACCCTTGCGGGGGGCATGTAGGGCCGCAAGTAGGGAAAGAGCAAGCAGGTCTAGTGCCCTGGGCGCTAGACTAGGGGGGCGGCGCTAAATTATATTTTTAATTGCTCCTTTTGCATATCACGGAAGCGATGAAATGCGTGCCCGGGTGGCAAAGTATCTAGTTGCGGCTCTGGAGACATGATTATAGGTGATGTGGGAGGGGGGGAGATATGAAACTTATCAAACATGTTATTCAGGTAACCAGCAAACATACGTAAAAATTATGTGCAATCCGGTAAAGAAATTGGAAAAGCAATCTGGAAACGCCTAACTTTTTATCTCTTGCTCCCAACACAAGATGGAGTTGATGTCAACTTTCGCTTTTCTTTTCTTGTGTATTTCTTATTATTACTATGTCTCTCTCCCTCTCGAAGGGGAGAAAGGTGTAAGAATGTATGTAACAACCCTCCAGTGGGAGGTTGTCTTATGTTAGTCCCCTGCGTGTTATTGCGCGCATTATTGAATCACCCTTCTCACAGAATTAAAATTTGTTGAGTTTAAAAACACAGGTGTGTGTTTGAGTTCATGGTAATGACCATGGCCGTTGGTCCGTCATCGCAGGAGCACCAGTGAACCTATAGATTGATATTTGATTAGTGAATCGAGCATCAGTGAACCTATAGATTGATAGTTGATTAGTGAATCAGCTCAACTTTGGATACTTTGGATACTCAACTTTTCTACTCAAGAAACTGTAAGTAGAATTTCACCAAATTCATATTTCGATTCGCACAATGGCGAATTTAACTGTGTTGAGTCGACGTAAGGGCAACGTCAAGGCCCAAATCACCAGACTTGATAAATTCTTGTCAGATAATGAAAGTGCTAGTGAGGCAGTAATTAAATGTAGAAAAGAAACATTAAACACGACAAAAAACAATTTTAAAGAGTTGAAATTGAAATATTATGAAGTGTTAAAAGATGATGAATTCGAAGTTCTAAATGTAGAGCTCTGTGAAATTGAAGAAAAATTAGAGGACATTGAAATCCGTTTGAGTTTGTTGAGTTTCGTTCCCAGTAAAATCGAAACTAATACTTCTAAGCAAAACGTAAAACTGCCAGAAATTCCCCTGCCACAATTTAGTGGTAAATATGAAGAGTGGACCTTGTTCAAAAATCAATTCAATTCTTTGATCACCGAAAATAATAACCTTTCCGATGTACAAAAACTGTATTATTTACAAGCGGCCTTGAAAGGTGAAGCTAGACAAGTTCAAAGCATTGAAGACAGTTTTGATTCGTTATTCTCTGCACTAGAGAAACGGTTTGAAAACAAACGTTTAATTGTTGATACGCATATCAATGCATTAATTTCAATCCCTAAAATCACCCAAGAGTCGGCTAAAGATTTGAGAGCCTTGCTAGACAACGTTTTAAAGCACCTGAGAGCATTAAACATTGCAAATCTTAAAACAGATGCTCTGAGTGAAGTAATATTATCCAATATAATTCTCAGAAAATTGGACAGAGAAACAAGAAAACAATTTGAAATGACTCTAGAATCTACAGAAATTCCTAGTTGGGACAGTTTGATTTCATTTTTGGAAAGCAGATGTCAGTTTTTGGAAGGTGTCACGCGAACCATTCCCGTTCGTGAGCCTCACAATTCACCTATAAATAAATCGAGGACCTTTGCTGTAAAATCCTCTAACTACGGGAAATCATGTCCTGTATGCAAATTAGAACACTCCATATATAATTGTTCTGAGTTTCATAAGCTAAGCACAAATGAGAGGCAAAATATAGTGAAAAAGAAACACCTGTGTTTCAATTGTTTAAATGACTCCCATACAGTAAATGAATGTATGTCCAAGGGCTGTAACATCTGTGGTTACAAACATCACACCCTCCTTCATAGAGTTAAAAGAAATGACTCGTTAGAAGACAAAACAAAAAAAGAAGGAAAGTCGCCTTCGCAAGCATCAAACGTACTCCCGCTTGCTGATAAACAATCCGATGAGATGGGGGAAGTCAGTCACACATCGACCCTCATAAACAGCACTCCTCGACAAGTGACGAATAACTACGTTCTTCTGGCTACAGCGGTGGTATACGTGAGGGATTCACGAGGTTGTTTACAACCATGTAGAGCGCTGTTGGATAGTGCATCGCAGTCAAGCTTTGTCACTACCGAATGCGCAAAGAGACTTGGGCTGAAAAGAAATAAAACTTTCGTCTCTGTGTCTGGGTTGAGCGGCTTACCAGTAAACATAAACCAGAAACTGCATGTGGTAATTTCATCTTCAGATGACAAGTTTAGGCGCTCATTGGAGTTGCTAATAGTTCCGAAAGTGATGGGTTTCAGTCCTTCCAGATATATCAACAAATCTGAAGTTTCCCCTCCAGAGAATATACGGCTAGCAGATCCCGACTTTAATGTTCCGAATAGAATCGACATTTTATTGGGTGCCGAAATATTCTTTGAGATTTTATGCGAACATCGGATTACCACATCTAAAATATCGTTGCAAGAAACTGTTTTTGGTTGGATAGTTTGCGGTGCGGTGCAAAACCAAACCGAAAGTAATGTGCGATATTGCCACTTATCAAATGAATTAGAACATTTAGATAACACCTTGAAAAGATTCTGGGACTTAGAATCCATAAACGAAAACAAGCTTATTGAAAGTACTGAGGCATTTCTTTGTGAAAAGCATTTTTGTGAGACTCATTCCAGAAATGAGGCAGGTAGATATGTAGTGCAACTACCTCTTAAATCAGATCAAACACAATTGGGAGATTCTTTGGCTATGGCTAGTAGAAGATTGAACGCAACGTGCAAACGACTAGACAAGGATGAAGATATGAAAAAGCTTTACGTGTCCTTCATGAAGGAGTATGAGGATTTGGGACACATGGAAGAACTCACCTCTGTTGCAGTTCATCACAACACCTACTATATGCCACATCATGGCGTTCACCGACCTGATAGTGCGAGTACAAAACTTCGCGTTGTCTTTGATGCATCAGCCGTCTCTTCTTCAGGGGTGTCTCTTAACAATTTGCTCATGAATGGTGGAACTATTCAACAGGATTTATTCTCAATTATGATAAGATTTCGTCAACATAGATATGCTTTCACCGCCGACATTGTAAAAATGTATCGGCAAATTCTGGTTGAATCCAGCCATTGTGATTTGCAGAGAATCGTGTGGAAAGAAAATCTGAACGATCCTGTTAAGGTGTTTAGATTATTGACTGTCACCTACGGTACAGCTTGCGCTCCGTATTTAGCTACACGTGTGCTGAAACAACTTGCGCTAGACGAACAATCTCGATTTCCTTATGCGTCCAAGATTGCACTCTCGGACTTTTATGTGGATGACATCTTGTCTGGTGCACATGAACTACATGACGCTCTAGAGCTTCAGCGTCAATTGATACAGATGCTCCAAACTTGTGGAATGACACTTCACAAGTGGTGTTCCAATTCGACACTGCTAAACGCAGTCAACCATGGCGAGAATGGATACAGTTTTGATGCCAAGGACAATGTCACTGTGAAAACGTTGGGCTTGGCTTGGAATCCCCAAAAGGACTATTTCACGTTCAAGGTAAGCTCAAACCTATCTTCCGATTACACCAAACGCACCGTTCTCTCGGATATAGCGAGACTGTTTGACCCTTTGGGTTTGCTAGGGCCTATCATAGTTAAGGCAAAAATATTCATGCAGCGTTTGTGGCTGTTGAAATTGGACTGGAATAATACGCTTCCAAAAAAGGAAGCAACCGAATGGTGCAAGTTTATTACTGCCCTGCATGTTGTTAATGATGTATGCATTGATCGTTATTGCTTATCTGGTGAAGGTCACTCAATTGAAATACATGGATTCGCCGATGCTTCTTCTGAGGCTTATGGCGCAGCAGTTTACGTGCGGTGTCTTTCTGAAAATGTGTACAGCGTTAAGCTTTTGTGTAGTAAGTCAAGAGTGGCTCCACTCAAGGTGACTACTATACCTCGTTTAGAATTGTGTGCAGCAGTGTTGCTGTCCAAGTTGATCAGTAAGGTCGTAGAATCTCTAAGATTAGACCTTAAGAAAATTATTTTGTGGTCAGATTCAAAAATTGTTCTGGCATGGATCAACACCTCACCTCATTTGTTGAAAACTTTTGTAGCCAATAGAGTGGCAGTTATTCAGGAAATAACTAGTGGGTATAAGTGGTACCACGTTAGATCCGAAGACAATCCAGCAGATCTGGTGTCACGTGGCTTGTCTCCTGACAAATTAATTCACAATGAATTGTGGTGGAGCGGTCCTGATTATTTGAGATCAGAACTTAGTTTTGATTTAGATCCACCTACGTTGGCAGCAGAGGATGAGACATTTGCGAGTGAATTCCAGAAATCCGTTGAACATTCATTGGTAGCAAGTGTTGATGATGTTATAACACCCATAATAACGAAAGCCAGCAGATACACAGCCATCATTAAAATAGTTGCTTACATGCTTAGATTTTGTTCTAATGCCAGATCTAAGACAGATAAAAAATCAGGTCCACTCACTGCCCAAGAACTTGACGTGGCAAGAATAAAAATAATCCAGATAGTCCAAAGGGAATTCAGTGAGGAATTGAGGAACTTGAAGCAAGGGGCTCAAGTCTTCACTAAAAGCAAATTGAAAAATCTCAATCCCTTCATCGATCAGAAAGGATTGCTTCGCGTTGGTGGTCGCATAAATGAAGCAGACATTTCGTACAATCAAAAACACCAGATAATTCTACCAGCCAAACACCGACTAACGAGACTGATTTTCGAATACTATCACCGTAAACACCTGCATGTAGGTTCTCAAACCTTACTGCATCTCGTTCGCCAAACTTTTTGGGTTGTTGGTGCAAGAAACCTTGCAAGAAAAATAGTTCATGAGTGTGTAACATGCTTCCGTGCACAACCGACCACTCTTGAGCAAATAATGGGCAACTTGCCTAAGGAAAGAGTAAACAGAACTTTTCCATTCAACGTTTGTGGAGTAGATTTTTGTGGCCCATTCTACGTAAAATTCAAGGGTCAGAGAAGGGGCCAATTGCATAAAATATATGTTGCTTTATTCGTGTGTTTCGTGACTAAAGCAATCCACCTAGAATTCGTGTCAGATTTGACAGCAGACGCATTTATTGCATGTCTAAAGAGGTTTTTTGCTAGACGTGGGAAATGCTCATCAATATTCAGTGACAATGGCACTAATTTCGTCGGTGCCAACACAGAGTTGAAACGTCTTCATCAGATGGTTGTGAAACCTGATGAATCTGTGGCTAATTTTTTCGCCTTCGAGGAAATCACATGGAATTTCCTACCTCCAAGAGCTCCAAATTTTGGAGGCTTGTGGGAAACTGGTGTCAAGTCCTTCAAGCACCATTTCAAAAGAACTGTTGGGTCTTCCAAACTCACGTTGGAAGAGTTCCAGACTGTTATGACCCAAATTGAAGGAATTTTGAACTCCAGACCAATTACACCTCTATCGCCAGACATCAATGACTTTGAGGTCCTAACACCAGCTCACTTTTTGATTGGACGATCGCTTAACACCGTTGTTGAGCCTGACCTGTGCCACCTTGGTGATAACCGACTATCTCGATGGCAGCTCACAACACGATTCGTTCAGACCATCTGGAAGCGTTGGCAGATGGACTACCTAAGTTCGCTCCAGCAACGAAATAAGTGGCACTTCTCAAAATCTAATGTGCAACCAGGTGCCATGGTGATTGTCAAGGAAGATAACGTGCCGCCGTGTAACTGGTTACTTGGAAGAATCGAAGAAATCATTCCAGGTCCAGATCACAAGGTTCGCGTTGTGACTGTACGAACTAAAAATGGACTAATCAAACGATCCATAGCAAAAATTTGTTTGCTCCCGCTTCAAGAGAAATGAAGTGACTTAGTCTTCATGTAATTTTTTATCTAGTGTTTGTGTTTATCATATTTTAGCGGATATATTTTGGTATTTTCATTTGTGCATTTTAGCTGCATAATTTCATTGCATATGATAATGATGTTTTTTTTTTAAGCTTTTCAGAATGGATATTAATTTGAATTGACTGTACATATGTTTGTTGCATTTTGAATCAATTGCAACGCGTGTTTGATTACAGCAGTTATGTGTTTAGATTTGTTTCAGTTCATTTTGATGCCTAAGATAGGATATGCCTACACAAGTAAGATGCATTTATCTTGCAAATGTATTATTACCATTATAGTTATATGCTCATGATTCTTCATAATTACTTTTTCAATATGTATTGTGTACAAGTTTTGATTTCAAGCATTTTTTAATTTCTTTTGTATTGTGTTAAATTGATATTGGTTGTAATTAGCATTACAACGCCGGGCGGGATGGAAACGCCTAACTTTTTATCTCTTGCTCCCAACACAAGATGGAGTTGATGTCAACTTTCGCTTTTCTTTTCTTGTGTATTTCTTATTATTACTATGTCTCTCTCCCTCTCGAAGGGGAGAAAGGTGTAAGAATGTATGTAACAACCCTCCAGTGGGAGGTTGTCTTATGTTAGTCCCCTGCGTGTTATTGCGCGCATTATTGAATCACCCTTCTCACAGAATTAAAATTTGTTGAGTTTAAAAACACAGGTGTGTGTTTGAGTTCATGGTAATGACCACAATCAAAAATTGTCAGTTCATGCTCGGGGCCAGGAAAAATAATGTTTATGTTAGCGTCCTCTGCCGTTGACTTGGAACATTAATTTCTGAATTGATGCATACATAGGAATATGGTTTAATCTCTCTTTTTTTTGGAGGGGATTTGTGGTGTAAATTGATATTTTGATGAATTCACATTAATTAAGCTCAATCATTAAGAAATTTGATGTAGTCAGATATTGGTTGGTACATTTTTATGTTATTTTGTTGTGGTGAACAAATTTTTTGTTTCCGAATAGTTTCGGTTTCGATATTTTTGTGTGGAAAGATAAATTAGTTTCGTTTTCTAGCGTCATCTATCTTTGTAAAATATTTCTGATTTTGCTCTCGTAAAATATTTGGTCATATTTCTTTCACTTTACATCGTGGTTTTTTTTAATCTGAGGAATCAATTTCTCAAAATATACAGAATAATTGATTATTTTGATAAGTTTTGCCCTCTTAATAAAATAATCGGATACAGTGAAATATCGGTTAATACGATATTTCGTCTGCCTTCACATGAGTCTTAAACTGGGTACCCATTGTAATATATTTTATAGTGCTTATTCATTATGTTTTGAATTGGAAACAGGGCTGGACTATAGTCTAATCCAGCAGTTCTCAACCGGTGCTCCGCGGACACTCCCCAGGGGCTCCGTGGCAGCTCGAGAAAAATAAAAAACCAGTAAAAATTTCAAAAAAAATTATAAGCATTTTAAATAATATAAATAAATCAGTAACTTTGGTGAATAAATAAAAAATAGGCCCACGTGGCTTTGCCATAGAAATTACATACCAGAAAGGGCTCCGCGAATTAAAAAAGGTCGAGAACCGCTGGTCAAATCTATTGCCAGACACTCCGGGCATATAAAAATTTTGACCGGGCCATACACTTTTTTTATACGCCTATACGTTTGATACATAAATTTTTCATATAGTACAGTTTATTCTCCCAATCTTTAACGATGATATTTTCAGACTGATTAGCAGCACTAGTTTCTATTTGGACGATTTTCCAAAAAGACCGCTTTTGTTTCACAGAGAACGCAAGGGTTTTTCACCTATGGGTCGCGACCAAAACTTGGGTCGCAGGGGCTTCCGAAATGGATCGAATGGATCAAATCCACTAACATCTAGGGCAAGGGTGCTTAACTTTTCTGAAAGTGCGGGCCACTTCATTGGTTTAGAAACGTGTTGCGGGCCACTCCAGTTACCTGGAAATGTGCATCGAGCCACTGAGGTGATTTGAAAGTGTGCCAAGAGTCACTCAGGGGATCTGAAAGTGTTCCGCGGGCAGTTTAAGAGATCTGGAAATGTGTCAAGAGCAGCTAAAGTGATGCATACACGTGCCTCGGTCCTCGCAAGTGATCTGTAAGTGCAGTGCGAGCCCCTTACTTGACTTGAAAAGGGGGCACTGGACTGATTTAGATATGTGCCGCCAGCCACTTAAGCAATCTGCAAATGTATCACGAACCACTTAAGAAAACTGTTGAGCCAGACATGACCCAGGCTCTGTCTCATGGTGGACTTGAGGGAACTAGATGTGTGCAGCGGATCGCTCACATGATTTGAAAACATACTCACATGATTTGAAAACATACTCACATGATTTGAAAACATACTCACATGATTTGAAAACATACTCACATGATTTGAAAATGGGGTTACTTAAGTGGAATTGATATATGCCGTTGGTAGCTTAAATGATCTGAAAATGTGCCGCGGGTCATTTAATTGGTTTGGTAATCTGTCGCGGGCCACATCAGATGACTCCTGGGACCATATTTGGCCCGTGAGCCCCGGGTTGAGCATGTATGAGATGGGGGGCTTTTTCTCGTCTGCCTTCACATGAGCTTTAACCATTGAAATAACGTTTTAAAACTGGGTACCCATTGAAATATATTTCATAGTGCTTATTGATTATGGGCCCCCCCCCCCAACCAGACTTGATTCGCAGGGGCTTTACCGAGATGGGTGGTACACATTCACTTACAGCGCTGCTATAAATATACTTATTGTGCGTCAACGTTTCCACTAACTTCGAAATACAGTAGTATGAGTCACGGCTGAGAAAAATTAAGAGCCCCTGTTTTAGCGTCCTTGTATATTATGCACTTGTCTCCAGAATTTTACATGGACCCCTCTACAATAAATATATAATGTAGAATACAAAATATTGGCTCAAGTCATGGTCTAGGAGCCGTGCATTATTAAATTCACGAATGCAGGGGTGTCTCTGGGACCGTTTGACCCGTGCAGTTGCATAAGGTATGAGGGGTGCCAACAGGGCCGTCTTAACGCATGGGACCCACCGGTGCCTTAGAAGGGTCCCCCCCCCCATAAAAATGAGATCCAGTTGAAATTTTCTAGAATTTACAAGGTAAGGCCTCAGAAACGTTTAAACGTCACTTGGCGCGGGGGTCCACGATGCTCTTAAGACGGCCGTGGGTGCCAAATCCGAGTTGAAAGGGCGAAAAATAAAATTTATTGACCAAAAAAAAGTAGCGGAAAATTATTTCTATGTACTCTAGGAAAGGGCACCAAATCCGAGGTGAAAGGGCGGATTTTTTTTTTGACCAAAAAAAATTATGAAAAATGATTCTGACCACTCTAAGATGTGCACTAAACAGTGCCGTCTTAACGCATGGGAGCCACCCGGGCGCAGCACGAGTCCTCAAGAGAGGGGGGGACTCACAAAAGTGAGATGAAATTTTCGAGGAGCATGCGTGTAAATTTGCCTGGTAGGGCCTCAGAAAAATCCCTTGGCCCGGGGATAGGGGGTCCAAGACGGCCCTGGCAGCAAATCCAAGATATTGTAAAAGGGAAGAAAAGTTTTTATTTTTATTTTTTCCGGAATTGTTTGGGGTGGGGATAAATGTTTGGAGAGGGATGGGGGACGTTAAAAATAGGTCAGGTATCCTCTCAGGTAGAGATTTTGTCTCAAGCCATTCCTGCACCACAAACGTATACAAGCAATACCTCCTATAACTACAGCTATAGATGGCTAACGGGGGGGGGGGGGGTGACCGAATCATCGAATGTATGCATGGGGAACGGGGGGAGGTGAATGTCCACCTCTGCTCTCCTGCCAATAACGATACGATTTTTTCACTGAACGAAGAGGCGATCGCTCCTATCGCCACAACTTCCTCCCCCCCCCCTCCTCAGGGGGAGAACAAGGGTCCTCAGGGAGAACTCAGGGGCAGAACCCCCCCCCCCCTGCACAAGTGGTTTTCAAAAAAGAGTGAGGTTCAACCAATAAAAAATTTCATTGTATAATTTGAACAAATGCATTTCATAATAACAGAGGTTATGGAAGTAGAGGTTTTATAGCTGACCTTGCACAGGGAGTAGTGAACACACATCCAGATTTTTCCATACATATACAAAGGCTATACCTCATATACACACGCACACACACACACACAGGCATGAGTAAATGATGTTTGTTTGCAGAATAGACAGCTGTAGGCAGTTCAGAATCATTTAACTTGGTAGAGAACAAATCATGACATACGCACGTGAATGAGTGGTTTAATACCCCTGTATCAGTTACGCAATGAGGCGGCTAAATTATGAGCGCAGACAGTAGAATTGGAAACAAAAACAAAAACGTCTTGGCCCGAAGCCCGCTTGGCTACGAACCCGGAAATTCTCTTCCAACCAGAAAAAGAGATCCTCTCTTCACGATAAAACCTCAGAATAGAGGCTGTCCTTGTGCTCGGAATTCTAAAATGGGATTCAATTATTTTAATTGCGTTTCTTCCTCGGGGGAAAAAACGGTTTGCCCAATAATACTCCGAAATGTTGTGGCGGAACAAAAAACCGATTTCGAAACCAACCTCTTTTATTTGGAATCAATACACAACAGCACGTGTTTCCCCCCCCCCCTCCCCCTCCTGGGGCTAGAAGTAAAAATTCACTCTTTTCGGGGGTTAAGTACCCATTTTATCACCTGCAATTCTAAATTCTGAATGAACATAGATTAATCTTCACGCCCTACCTAGACCAGCGTCTGTGGTACCAGTTTCCCTCCCCTGCCCTTCCCCCTAGTTGCGGCCTTGTGAACTAGCCCCTAAGCTGAGATATTTGGCGGGCTCCAGGCCAGGATTTTTCACGTGCTCCTCCAAAGTAAATTTATGGCGTAAAAAACAGAAACAATATTGGATTAATGACTGGCCCGGGGACTGGAGCTCAGTCTCAGCGCCCCTTTCCTTATTAAAAACAAAACTGCTGGCAAAAACCGTATCGCAAGATAATTAATCAAATTATCTGATAGTTTTCCACAAAGTAAACTAAGGCATATTTAAGGGGAAAGCATGCAACTCCCCCCCCCCCCCCATAAGGGTGGGGCTTACAGGGTTTGAGAGCCTCGGGACGATTCTCATGATTTTTTAGTTTTCTGTGCTGGGTGGGCCCGCCAAAGATCCCGGTCCCGCTACAGAATGTGAGGGCCACGGGCAGTAGCTAAGAGGACTATAACTCAAGTTTGGATGAGGGACAAATAATAATTAAGATAGTGTATGAAGTAGGAAAACTTCAAATAAGAGATAGGGCCATCTTAACAGCATCACGGGCCAGGGCTGCAACTAGATACTTTGTCATCCGGGGCAAGCCAGAATTCTGGTGCCCCTTGCATGTAGAGGAAGCCGTTAAAAGGTGAATTCGGCGCCCCTTCTGGTTCAACGCCCGGGTTACCAGACCCGCCTGCTCTCCCCCCCCCCAGTTCAACTTCAGCTGGAGGTAGGGAGGCAGTGCCATCTTAACGCATGGGCTCACCCGCGCACGGCGTGGGGGGGGGGCCTCACGAAAATGAGATCTGGTTGAAATTTGGTGCCGGACAAGAGTGGGGTGCGAAGAATGCGTACTTGTCCCAGTTGACCAAGCATCGAGTTGCGAGCCCGGGGAATTCTTTTCCTTTTTTTTTTCACACAATAAATTCACTGTGGGGGGGGGGGCATGTCACGGATTCCAGCCTTGGGGCTCCGGCTGGGAGCCATTCTCGGGGCACCAGATCCCTCTGCGCTACCCTAGTTGCGGCCCTTTTCTGTCAAGGCCGTTTTAATAGCATCATTGACCCACGGGCAAATGGATTTTTCTGAGTCCCCCCCCCCCGGAAAATTTGAACCAAATTTTCTCAATTTGAACTCTCTACAATAGTCTGCATGCGTCGATTGGGAGGCCCATGCGTTGAAGGCGGTGCTGCTTGCTTCCTGTGATTACACACACATTGGTAGTATATTAGAGAGGAAAATATATAAGAACTTCAGTCTTCTCTTGGCTACACGTGGATTTGATACGTTGCCAAAAAGGCGAGATTTCAGAAATGGAGACGCGCATAACACGGAGTAGAACTCTGAACAGTGTCACGTGACTATCAGCTGCTTGTCTGTCTTCTCGTCATCTTTTTCGTTTTTTCTAACACTTCTCTCTCTTCGCAGCCTTTTCTTTTCTTTCCAGAACTGCCATTTTTTTTACAAAGTAGCACAATGCCATCGAGTTGTGTTTTTTATTTATTTTTTTATTTTATGTTTATGAATGCAAATTCAATGCCCCGGCCGAGTTATTTTTAGAATCGAGGCCTCTGCACAAATGGTCACTCACACTCAGACTCCTTGAAGATGAAGATAAGCAAGAAAATTTATCGGGCTCGGTTAGCGCAGGGGCTCTCAGCAGGGGTGGGGGGGGGCCTCTCGGAAGAGCTGCATCAATACGAATTTAGTATAGTGATTCTTAACCTTTTTTCCCATCCCGAGCCCCCCCCCACCAGTGAAATGTGACTTACCTTCCCGCACCTCCTTGGACAGTGCGTTTTCTGTCTGTGTGTGTAGAAAATTTAGTTATTTAGTTATTAATTATTCTATGCAAGTTTCGGTTCGGTTAATGTTAAATTTTGGCTTATTTAAAAAAAAAATTAATTCAAAAACTAAACCAAAATCAGTTAATATTTTTTCATTTTTCGAAATTTGGGAAAAAGATTCAAAATCAATAGTTCCTGACTATTGATGTGTCCTGATTTCAGCCAGGCTCGGATCCAGGACGATGTGCCGGGAGGGGTGGGTTAAAGAGGTTTTTTTTTATCATCCCGTATTTTACGGGACGGACAGATTTTAAAAATATTATTCGGCTGGCTCTTGGGAGGGGGGGGGGCGATCGTTCCTATCCGCCCGCCCGCTGGATCCGCACCTGAGCGAAAGCAGACATCTTCAGCAATGAATGGAGAGGAGACGCTTTTCCGCTATGAATGAATTGGAGGCAAGACATCTTCATCTGCGAATAAAGCCGAGGAAGATATCTTCAGCTGGGAATGAAGGGAAGACAGACATCCGAGGAGATGATGTCACTCTCCGCTGTTTTGTATGGATGGAAATACAAAACCTTGGCTGATGCGAAGATGTATTTTGGAAAAAGGAACTCTCTTGAATTTTTTCTCTCTTTCCAAAATATATCTTCCCATCAGCCAGCTGTTAAAAAGCTTTGCATGGATAGCGGAGTGGACATCATCCTCGGATACTTCGCCATCTGGTGGCATTGTCAGCAATTGTGAGCTTTCGTCTGAGTTGTACGACCGTCCATATATGGTTCAGTGCACACGAGCTCCAAGGAAAGATAGCGATATGCTTTGCCTCTGTAGTCTAGTGGTCTAGGGCGTTCACCCGGAAAGTGAAAGGACGTGGGCTCGATACCCCGCAGGGTCAGTTGAATTTTCTCTCTTTCCAAAATATATCTCGCATCAGCCAGCTGTTAAAAAACCTTTGTAGAGACAAACATCATCTTCAGCTGCGAATGGAGTGAAGGCAGACTGGCCATCTTCAGCTGCGAAGATAGGCGGATCCATACAATCGAAACAAAAAATACGATTGCTAACCGAAAAAGAAACTTTTGCAACGCAAATTTCGTGTGACATATTTTCTGTAGACCAAAGCTAAAATAAGGTGCACGATGTCAGTATGGCTCATATTTCTGAAAGAATGGAAAAATTCAATTTTTATCATAATTTCAATTTTTCTGAATAATCAGCCAACATATTGCAATTTTTTCCCATCTCGCTCCCTCAAAATTCATCCCCAAGGGGTGCAAGTTAAGAACCTCTAGTTTAGTACTTTCAACTAACTTTGTACTTTCCACAAGTAGGTGGGAAGCAGGTGGGTCTCCCCGGGCACTGGACCAGAAGGGGCGCAAATTTTAATATCAAACCTCTCCTTCAACATTACAAGGGGGAGCCAAAATGCGGGTGACCAAACAGCTAGTTGCGGTCCTGCTTGCGATATAACCAGAGAATCAAATCGTATCCTGTGAGAAGGAGGCGCTGCTGGGGGATGTGGGGGGGGGGACTTCAGGGAAAATCTCCCGGGCACTGAAATGAAGTCACTTTTGTGGATGTTGATTTTTTTTTTCAGCTTGGTGGATGTGAATAAGTGCAAAAGACCCAGGTATAGGGCCAGGCTTGGTGATTTTACGGCCTTTTGCGATGTCGCTATGCATTTCTCCAAAAAAAATTATGTGATTACAATAGCGTAGCATCTTGTATGTTTGGCCATGGACAGGGGATATGGGGAGGCATAGGGACAATCCTATACATAGGGACAAGCATATACAGGGTGGGCAAAAAGTCAGTATAAATTTAAAAATTCATAAAAACTGGAAAAATAACCGAAATAAAAAACGGTTTGCACGGTTAGCATCGCAGGGATTTTTCTAAGACAGGAAAAAAAATAACTCAAAAAACAGCCGATAGATGGTGCTGACGTACACAGGTCAAAGAAAAGATACGCAAATAACGAACAGAATGGCTAGAAATCGTTTATTACAGCAATATGTGTTCCACATGATCACCACCACAGGGGATGACACGTTGCAGGCGAGTCACAAATCCAGCAACGGCAGGGTGCAGTAAGTCCGAATGTATAGTATACATGACACTTCTCGGCGGATCGCATCTTTCAGTTCCGACAGATTGGATGGACAGGATCGATACACTTTTCTATGACTTGTGCACGTCAGCGCTCCCTATCGGTTGTTTTTTTGGATTTTTTTTTTTCCTGTCAAAAAAATTCCCGTCACCTGACGATGCTAATCCTGCAAACCGTTTTTTAATTTGGGTTATTTTTCCGGTTTTTATGAATTTTTTAAGTTTCTACGGACTTTTTGCTCACCCTGTACATGAATCATCATCATGCGCCTTTCCCCTCCCCCCCCCCAGGTTTCATTATCGTGCCCCCAGTCTTTCATGTCTATCTTCGCCTATGCGTTTGGCCAACGCGGTCCGTTGTTTAACGGAAGCTCCGAAGTAATGAAAAAATTTTCCTTCGCGTGATACAAAAAATATTTTTTGCATAAATTTGGCTATGGGGGCCCAAACTCGTCAAAACCGCCCTAGACAGAGTCAGATTTAACTGTGGGCTTACCGGGCGCACGTCCTGGGCCTCGCAAAACACCAACTTCAAATTTTTTTAAATTTAAGGGGGCCCCAATATTTTCTTCTGCGCGTGGGGCTTAAACCGACCTTAATCCATCTCTGGCCCTAGACATAGTATAGTGGAACCTCTCAATAGCAAACACCCATGGACCGAAAATTTCGTCCGTTGACAGGGGAGTATCCGTTAATGAATAGTAAACTATATTGAAGCCCTTCGAGATTATTCAAAAAAAGTGTCTGTTAACGAGAAATTTCCGCTAACGGGGAGTGCTCATTATGGGAGGTTCCACTATACTAAGAAATTTTGTTTTCGAAAACGGAGGGCCGCGGCCTATCTCCATTCCTAAAAAAAAGAAGCTCTTTGAAGAAGTGGTCTCTTGATAAAGTTGTAATACAAATAATAAGGAAAAATTCCAGACCAGAAAAAAATTGCCCTTAGGAAGGTGACTCCCTTTATAAAAGTGGCTCTTAAGAGTGGTTTATGGAACTAACTGGCCTTGAATAATCTGATAATATCAGAGATGAGTGTCTTTCTGCATAAATAAATGCAATGCGTAAATGCATCCATCAGCTTTTTTGGTGGCCATGATCGCTCTTCAAATCGCTCATAAATAAGGGTAACGTATAGCTAAAAGAAGGGATTGAGAGAAATAAATATATCGGACAACCTTGGGGAACATCCGTAAGCTTAAATGCTAGTCCAACTAATAAGGGAAAAGAGGGGGGGGGAAACGTCAAGGCAGTTTTACAGCCACTAATATGTAGATCAAGCGTTTCCTTTACAAGAGGAAATCGGAATTTATACAGCATTTAGAATGCGTAAACAGCTAATTTTAGTGCTCATGAAGAAAAGCACATAAATTATCATTAACCAGGGTAATTTCAAAGGAATCACATGGGCCGTTAAAGCAATGCACGGGGAGCGACTACGAGCCTGTCAGAGTTGATGTTAGTTAATTACAATCAGCACCGGAATGGTTGGTGTGACTTGCTGCGGAAAATATTAGAGGCCCTACAACCAGGACTGCATTTGGAGGGTGAATCTGGTACCTTTGGTGCTGGACCAGAGGTAGCGCTAATTTCACCCTTCAACAACACCAGGAGGGCGCCAAAATGCGTGCTTGTCCCTGCCTGATCAAGTATATAGTTGCTACCTGCTTTTAGTGTGTAGGCACTACCAACATGAAAATAATTTACTAGTGCAAAAATTTAAAAAATTATGCGTGAGGTCTGTATCTCTGTGAGCCCTATTATGATAATCTGGTATCTTTGGAGCTCTCAAACTCCGGGTTAGTGCAAAAAAAATTACGGAGCCCTTTCACGGAACGGATTTATATAAATTCTCACAAATTCATGAAACTTAGATTATCACTTTCAAAGTTTAAAGCACAAAAATTATTTGTTTTATAATAAAATAAAATTAACGCAGTATTTTGTGTATTTATTAGAGGACTACGTAAGAAGTTATGGGGGGGGGGGGGTCCTCACACAGCACTGGTCTAAGGCGCCTTGATAAGCAGCAGTCTGGTGTTGCCGCTCTTGTCACAAACCCCACTAATTTGAAGGGTGCCAGAGTAGTTCCAATCTTATTCCGAGTGGCGTGGTGGTGAGGTGCTCACCTACCATCGTGAAGGTTGCTGTCACGGTCCTGGGTTCGAACCCGAGTGAGGATATCAATAAGATATTTTCCCTAAACTTGAGGTGACCACCACAAATAGACATCTCCTTCATTTTCAACCCATCTCATTAAAGGCAGTGAATGTCAATACAGCGATATGGCCAGAGTTGGTGAAGTAGTGACTCTAATCTAAGGGGTGCGACTTAAGATCATCATGGTCCCCGGGAAAACTTAATTTCCTGTCCTCCCCCCCCCCCCTTCAGGGCCGTCTTAAGAACTGCACAAGCTCCCCCCCCCCCCCTCCCCGGCCAAGTGATTTTTCTGAGGCCCTACCAGACGAATTTGCATGCTTACCCCCAAAAATTTCGACCAGATCTCATTTTTGTGAGGCACCCCCCTTCATCCTTTGATTTCCCCGGACGTTAAGACGGCACTGCCCCCCCCCCCCCCCCAACTAGATAGAAATGAGTGCTTGAAAATTTACATGCTTGATCTCGAATATCTCAACGAGATCCTATTATCACGAGCTCCCCGACGCTCTGCACTTGAGGCTCAAGGGCCATGCCCGGATGTGCGTTAAGACAGCACCACTGAGGGGGGTGCGCACACTACCTCCTATATGTATATAGGAGGTATATCCTCATGTACATAGGAGGTAGTGGTGCGCACCAGTGAGTTAGAGGCGGGAAGAAAACACGTTCTTAGGAAAAGCGAGATTCGTAAATCTCTGCAGGTTCGTTACTGCCGAAATAAGAGAGAGGGTTTTAACCATTTAAGCGGCATTGACGATTACCTCGCCTCTAATAAAGAAGCCTCTTATTTTAGTATTGACAAACCAAGATATTTCGTTAAGTTGATTTCTCAATGGAACACTTTCTTTATACCCCTTATAGCAGAATTATTATTCATCAGCAGAAAATCTAAGTATCTCATTGAAAAAGATACGGTATTTAACAGTGGTTCAGTGATTTCTGCTGTGCCGAATGAGACGAGATGTAAATGCCGCTGAGAAGGCTTATAAAATCAACCACGGATCCACACGGGAGGGGCTGACTATAGCCCTGGGACCCGGGACAACTCTAATCATTTTTTGCCTTTTTAACGCTATGAATTAACTATAGATTGTCCCGCAAAAGATCCCAGCCTAGGGGGAGCCCTGTTCTAAGATGTGGAGGCCATGAAATCAACAATAATTTGTAGGCCTCCATTTGACTCTCTGTATCTTAATGGATCTCTTGGGAACCCAGGCTGACTTATCCGCCATCTTTGCCAAAGTGAGACGTTAGTATTATCGCTACACTGTGCCGCTTTTTTTTTAACGATTATGCGTCACTTTGAACAAAAAACTGGTTTTGTCGCGTTAGGATGGAGTCTGCCCGTTATTCCAGCTGCCTTGGATTTTGGGCCCCGAGCTCCTCCATTTACTCACCCGTTAAGACGTTACTATTCATATGTTTCGAAACATCGGGTTATTTTTACGTGTCTAGAATAAAGGCTCTTAGAATACCTTTAAGTGAGGAAAATGACCGTTTATATCGAAGCAAGATTTTTTTTTCCCCTCCATGATGTTTCGTGGTACTCATCAATTGGCCTTGATTTTATCGACTTGGTAAATGATCGGTACCAAGGTCCGAAACGGTCTGCTTGAAGTCTGTCCTGTTCTTTTTTCCACTATTCGTGTTGCAATACAAAGGTAATGCACCGAAATCAGCTGCTGGTATACGTGACTGACCTCATATATGCAAGTCCAATGTTAAGAGAACCAATAATGAATCATGCAATGGAGTAAAGAAGGAAAAAATGCAAGTGGGCAGAATGAGAATGGAAGTTGTTGCCATAGATATTCACAAATATTGCGTTTTAATGAATCTTTTTTTTTTCCCCATGAGCCCTTTGGACTATATATAATTTCTCCTCGCCCCGTCTCATCCCGTACCCGCCCCCACTCTTATCCAAGAGTAGGGAAGCCTTGAGAAAAAAATCTTTACAAGTTTGCAGTTTTCCCGACCTCTCCTGTTCTAGTCGAATTTTGTTGACTGCTGATTCAAAAAATTTGCCGCCCATCCGAACCAGCTGCCCCAGGCTATAAACCCAAGACAGCTCAACCTTTAGGAGAGCACGGGTCACTTCATTGGTTTGAAGATGCGTCGCGGGCCACTTAAAGTGATGTGAAAATCTGGACAGATCGTAAAGATATATTGGGAATACGTGCCGATCACACATATTAAAAAAATATATATGTCTCGCAGGCTAACTTGAGTAAGTGGAACTGTACCACGGATCACTTAAGTGCTCTGGAACAGTGTCGCGAGTCACTCAACTGTTCTCTATATATGCCAACACGGGTCACTTAAGTGATTTGTCAATATATATATATATATATATATATATATATATATATATGTCACAGCTCCCTTACTTGATCTGTAAATGTGTCATGGCTTTCTTAACCCTTTCAGCGGCAATGACGAGATATCCCGCCTCGATAAAAGCTCTTATTTTAGCATTGACAAAAAAGCCCGGATATTTTATAAAGTTGATTTCCCAATGGAAAACTTTTCCCTCTAACCCCTTAGTTTGCACTTGCTGAAAATAGGATATAGCCTACTTCTTAAAAAAAATGATATGGGGCACATGGGGTTTAGTGATTTCGAATTACCGCTTAAAGGTTTAAGTGATCTGGAAATCCGCTTAGTTCATTTTAAAAAATTGGGTAAAATGAGGTCGTGGCCCACATCTCATGACTCGGAGGGTGACATTTTGCCCGCGGATCATGAGCTGAGTCATACGTACCCATTTAACCTCCCCCCCCCCCCACTATCCTCTAAATATGTCCCTGTCATATTCAACTGATTTTTTGAGTAAATTTATGGTCAATGAAATTTGGCCAGTCTCTGGATCCCAGGACTGGAGCTCAGAGCTTCTCCCTGGTCCCTGGTGGAATTTCTTAGCAACATTTTGGAGAATCCCCTCCTACTAAGCCGGAATTAACAGCTTTCTGCATACTTTCGAAAATTATGATACCAGGTCTCTGCTCGTATTGGTCCCCACCAATGGTCAAGAGAGCCAGCCCCCCCCCCCGCCCCTCTTTCGAGCTAGGGGGGGATTGGCCCTGTAAGTTAAGGTAGAATTTATTCTATGGACAGATCTACTGGACGAAAGTTTAGTCACACTTTTTCCAGTATATTTCACTGCCACTGTGGTGGTCGAGTGGTCATAGTGACGGACTCACATTGACAGGATCCGGGTTCAAACCCCTACCGTCGCCGCAGTGGTGGTCGGTCGTAGTTGGTTTTCTGCGGTTCCCAACTTCGAGGCGCGATTGCGAGCCGATCTCCCTGTTAAAAAGTCTCACCGCAGAGAGCAACAGGCCTACAATGTTACAATTATTCATTCATTACACTTCGCTCACTATGAGTTGAGGGGGAAAACTCGTAGTTTAAAAAATTGATTAGAGATGGCAGCACTGCACATAACAAGCATTACACATAAACAATCTTCACGGAAAGTTCACTATACATACAGACACATTCCAACATGTACCAATTCGTTAGAAGTTCCGCAGAGGAATATGGAGGAGGTGCATGTGTCTGGTTTAGTAGTAGGCTTTGTTTCTCGACACATATTCAAATTTATTTTTTCACAGCTCTCTGTAAACCCCTCTCAACGACTTGTCATGGCTTCCCTTCAACTTGATTTTCACCCGTAGTCGAATCCGTGGCTAGAGGGAGATAACCAAGGCCTCCGCATGGATGGACTGACAGGGGTCCGTGAAAAATCTGACCTGGTCCCAACAAAGATAAGATCCCAGCCTAGGACCAGAGGTGTAATTTCGGGGAGGGGGAGATTTAGCTGTCTGCATATACTACCACCCAGGGGTGGTGATTTAGGGGGGAGGGAAAGGCGAGAAATGAATGGTCAAGAAAAATAGTAGAATGGGAAGGAATTTTTAGCAAAATTTTCATTCAGACAGTAAAACCACCTCTACCTAGAGCTCAGAGTAATAGATCAGAGCGTGGCCAAACGAGTGGCCTAAGTAGTTTGCAAGCGTGTGAGGGGCAAAGAGAACGAGACACCAGAACAATGAGTGACCTAAAGAGTTTGCAAGAATGTGACTGAATAAGAAAGTGTTTGAGCATAGAGGGTGACAGAAAGAATGACCTAGTGTGTTAGCATAGGAGTGAGGGACCATGTGAATGACTGAAAGAGTGACCAAGAAAGTGTGAAAGCATGCGAGTGACCTGGAGAGTTCGCAATCATGTACGTAACCAAAACAGTGTGGCCAAAAGAGTGACCTGGACAGTTTTCAAAACAATGTGCAAGCATGTAAGTAATCAAAATCAGTGTGCAAGCATGTAAGTAACCAAAATCAG
The DNA here is from genome assembly GCF_987345545.1 of Pholcus phalangioides. Taxonomy (NCBI): domain Eukaryota; kingdom Metazoa; phylum Arthropoda; class Arachnida; order Araneae; family Pholcidae; genus Pholcus; species Pholcus phalangioides. The sequence goes on from NW_028301616.1 coordinate 32,082,826, forward strand.
TGTGCAAGCACGTAAGTAACCAAAATCAGTGTGCAAGCATGTAAGTAACCTAAGCAGTGTCCAAGCATGTAAGTGACCAAAAGAGTAACTGAGATGACAAGAGACTAAGTCAGTGAGCGACCAAAAGCAGGTTTGCAAAAGCATGTGAGTGGCCAAATCAGTGTGCAAGCATGTGAGTGGCCAAATCATTGTGCAAACTTTTGAGTGGCCAAATCAGTGTGCAAGCATGTGAGTAGAGGCCTATTTACAAAATCGGGGGTGCTATTGCATAGGGTGGCAAGTTTTAGGAGTGAATGGTCAAGTTAATTAGACTAGAATGGGTGATACCGACAAAACTATAATCCGCGTCGGCTAGGGATCCCCCCACATTCTGCTTCGGGATGTGGAGTACCATATAGCTAGGGAAATATAATAATTCTATCTACAGGCCATGTTTAGTCACCGATCACGCGTTACAACGGGGTAGCTACTGACAAGTTCAAAGTTTCTTTCTAGAAAGATCTCAAAAACCTTCCAATAATTGTATCCAACAATAAACGCCTAATATGTATTCGAGAAAACATTACAAAATGGGGGGGATGTGAGAGAGGAATTGCTGACGTCCTTAAACTACGCATTTCTGGCCTTTTCTTGCTTTCGCTCCGCCTCCTACTTGAAAAAAAACCCCATCGAGAAATGCGCAAAAAGAATTAGTTTCTATCATCATCGAAAAAATTCTTTTTGACGGTTCATCGTCCACTTCGTTCGTGCGTCTCGTCTTGTCCTTTTTTTCTGAAAGAACATCGACAAAATACTAGCAATAATAAATAATTATAAACGTCAGCAAGAGAGCAAGGGAACAAGGTCGATGCCAGCTGCATTCGAATGCCAATAATACGTTATAAGCCAAAAATTCTAAAGTTTAGCCTCTTCAGTGCGATGGAATTTCGATAAACGATCAATGTTAATGCTTGCAATTATACTCGAGGAATGTAATGATAACGTTCCCAATTTAACGCTTTATTTATAGTAAACTATTTTTGTTTTACCATGACTGAAATTTTTGGAATTTGATTTAACAAGTAAACTCCTATACTGACGCACATGATCTATATAAGGACGACGTCACTCTCCGCGACGATACGAAGGTTTTTAACAACTGGCTGTTGCTAAGATATATTTCGGAAAGAGAGAAAACTCAACTGCCCCTGCGGGGAATCGAACCAACGCCCTAGACCACTAGACTGCAGAGGCACCGAATCTCTCAATCTTTCCTTGGAGCTCGTGTACACTGAAAGAGACCGTACATGGACGGCCGGACCAGACTCAGGCCAAGCTCACAACTGCTGACGTTGCCACCAGATGGCGACTTATACAAGGATGACGTCACTCTCCGCTACCTGTAGCCTCTGTAGTCTAGTGGTCTAGGGGCGTTCACCCAGAAAGTGAAAGGACGTGCGTTCGATTCCCCGCAGGGGCAGTTGAATTTTCTCTCTTTCCGAAATATATCTCCGCAACAACCAGTTGTTAAAAACCTTCGTATGGTAGCGGAGAGTGACGTCATCTTTGTATAAGTCGCCATCTGGTGGCAACATCAGCAGATGTGAGCCTGGCCTGAGTCTGGTCCAGCCTTCCATGTATGGTCCCTTTCAGTGTACACGAGCTCCAAGGAAAGATTGAGAGATTCGGTGCCTCTGTAGTCTAGTGGTCCACCCGGAAAGTGAAAGGACGTGGGTTCAATTCCCCGCAGGGTCAGTTGAATTTTCTCTCTTTCCGAAATATATCTTCGCAACAGCCAGTTGTTAAAAGCCTTCGTATGTATGTTAATCTTTCTCGATAACTCTTCCTTGTTTTTTTGCAAAAACCAACGTTTTTCAATTTTCATTTCATTTTCTTTATTTATTTATTGTTAGTGTGTTTTTCCCCCTTGTCGAGCTCTTGAAAATATAACCATTTTCCGATTTTCCGCGGGAACTCCTTTTAAAATTACTAATTTTAAATAATATTATACGCGATTATTCAAAATGAATATGTATTTTTTTTTAATTTTTTAAGGGTTGCTAAGTATTTCGATTCCCCCCTTTGAACTTCAAGTTATCCATCTCTGCCTGTTCCAGTTTCCAAAAATGCTTAGTTAAAGCTGTGGAATTTTTTCGATGCACTTTTCACGGGCTCATAACTAATTTTAAAATATCCTAACCTCCACACGAATTTATGCAATTGAATATCAAAAGACAATACGGAGACATTAATTTTCATGCTTGAGAAGATAAATAAAAAGTTGAAATCGATGTGTTGTTGCATGAATATCCAACTCAAAAGTAGGTGCTGCTAATTACTTCATATTTAATCTCCTGGGCTTCGTATATCTCTCAAAGCGAACTCAATATATTTCAAAAATCGAAAATTCTATACAATTTTTAAAATTATTGATGTGACAGAAAACCCCACCAAATTTTCGCATTTTTACAGTAAAATCGGCAATTTTAACACTGATTTCTATGAGGATCACCCTTTTCCTGACCCTCAAAGCGATACTGATAATTATTATGACGTCTATTCAAAAAGCCACATTACTGGAAGTATTGAAAATGTGGCAAACCCGTCTTATAAAGGCATACGTAAACACGTCTTAAACGCATTGCTAGGGAACCACGGTAACTAAAGTAAAACTTCGGAAAGTGATTGTTGAGGCCCAAAAACCATTGTTGCCCGACAGTTTTTTTGCCCATTTGGGGCATTTTCCCTGCTTTGACAAAATTTTAAAGTAGCCTATCGTTCAAGTCGGGTCCTATTTGGTGTATATGCAAAATTGGCGACGATCGATCTAAAATTGTAGATCTGTATATAGAACATACACAGACAGACACACACACACACACGCACGCACGCGCATAGAGAATCAATTTTATATATATAGATACATACTACACGTCTACTACAATATATTATATTGTTTGTAATTGCATTTTTAATTGGGTTGCTGTGTTTTTGATATATATATGACATCCATATTTGTTATGGGCATCTTTTTCTCACCCACCTTGTTGGGCATTTTTCCTGTTGTGGCGTTGTATTTGTATTATTTAATTTCTAATCAGGGATCATTCAAGTATTATTTCGCCAGCATCGATAGGGGGGGGGGGGAGAGGGCATTTCAGATTTGCTGACGGGGGAGGGGGAGGGGTTGGATGATGCTTACGTCATCAACCATATAAAACGTCATCAACTTATAAAAAAATTAAATATTTTTGACGACATCTTACTCTGTGCACTAAAAACGATAAAATCTTTCGCTAGTTTATGGGCACCTCAACTCTAACACTCTCCCTATTGATAAGTCCCATACAGCCTACAGATCTCTGTATGTTTGATCTCTGAATGTTTCGCGGATCAAAGTACTCTGGACCTGTGCCGCGCGTCATACAAGTGATCCGTGATTATGTCGTGGATCACTTAAGTGATCTGAGAATGTGCTACTGGTAACTTGAGTGATGTAGAACTGCACTGGGACCGCACCAGTGCTCTAACAATGTGCCACATCTCACTCAGGGGATCTCTAAATGTGCCACATGTCACTCAGGGGATCTCTAAATATGCCACGGATCGCTTAAGTGTTCTGGAATTGTGCCACGGGTGACTTAAGCGATACCGCTTAGTTCATTTTCACAAAATTAGGTTTGAGGGGGCACAGGCCACATCGCAACCCCCCGGGCCACATTTGGTCCGCAGGCCAAGGGTTCACCATATATGACGTAGAGGGTGGATCGAAATGAATTCCTTAAAAAGAAATTTTTTGTATTCTTATACTTCAAATAGCATTGAAATTAATTGAAGTTGATCATAATAACATATAAAGGTATTTTCTTTCGAAATTCCCATTCTTTCGTCTGTCCTGAGGCCAAAAAAAAAAAGTTCCACGTTTCTAATATTCCCAGAGATATTAAAGTTCAAAAATCGAAGGAAAGGTTGGAAAAAGACAGCAAAAACTAACGGACATGAATGAATGAACGTCAGAGCTCTTCCACCGGACTTATCCAGCACCTCCTAGAGATAGAAGGCCTCCGCACGCTGCTCGTGACGTCAGCAAGTAGTCCGTTTTCCCTAAGAATATTCAGGGAAAAAATTCCCTGCTCGTGCCAGTATCATCGTTGTGCGGAAAAGAAATGATCGGGCTCAGAATTGGCGATTTCTATGCCCCACATCCAATCACCATGCGGTATTTGTGAGCCAACCAGGAAGATTCTGCGGCAAAAGAAGAAAAAACGAAATAGGACGCTGTGGTTCAAAATGTGGCAAACTTGCTCGGTAGTCTTAATGTTACAGGTGAACTTGACAATCCGTGCTGAGTCCTTCTATGTCTAGGAGATGCTGACTTATACCATTGCCGAGATGTTTTCCAGCCCAGCTTTGTGACAGAATGTGGAACAAAAAAAAAATTCAACGCGCTAAGCTTTTTCCCCTCGTTTATACTGTTTTTTTCCAAACTTTCCTCCGATTTTAAAATTCTAATATCTCTGCGAGTATTACACTTAGAAACTTGACCTCAGGAGAGACAGGGTAACAACTTTTTCATTGGGTTTTTGGGGACAGCGTGTCTGTACAAAAAAAGTTTTTTTTCATTTAATTTTAATAAGTGTACAGCTCCTTGCAACATGAATGGCGTATCTAAGTTATTTGGATAATTCTTCAAATTGGAAACATGTCTCTAGGATCAACTGTTCGCCAGTAAAATGTGGCAAGAGGAATTAATCATCCTGTATATTCAGAATTAAGTGGAAAAGTATATTTTAATTACCGGAAAATCTGTTATTTATAAATGAGCAGTGCAATTGGACGGTTTATATAGGTGACAAAGCCGCAACTAGGGGGAAGAAGGCGGATCTCATGCCCCTGGCGCTGGACCAGAGGAGCGCAAATTTCATTTTCAAACCTCTTCTTCAACATTACAAAGGGGCGCCAAAATGCGCACTTACCCCGGGTGACCAAGCATCTAGTTGCGGCCCTGCTTATATACATATATATATAACAGGAACCAAGCGCCATTTTAAACATTTTCGAGATATACCGACATCTGAACTATTGAAAAAAGAGGTGGGATTTTTATTTAAATAGAACCAAGTGTCATATAGGCCAAGTGAAGTCGTCTGTGTGCACTTGAACCACCTACCAAACTGAAGAGATAACTATGAATAGCTTTTTCCTCGGTTTTGATTTAAAGGTGCTTTTGGTTCCTTTTATATAAAAGCCGTCCAATTGTCTAAAACAACTTTCTTCTACCGACTTGGAAATATTTCGATCTATCTTTCTCGGCCATGTCTCGCTCAAAAATTTCAGAAATAATTCATAGGTTATCTCTATCTGTGGCTTTCGCAGTGCACAGGTTGAGTTATCAGGTTCCAAACACAGAGGAATAACGGGAAGTAACCTTTATACCCAAAGTTGCAAGGGAAAAATCTTCGACTCAATACCAATCAACAAACAAACAGCAAAAACAGTGAAATATCGAATTTTCGAAACACACGGGGGAGAGTAGGCTAATGTAAAAATTTCCGAGCTGATGATTCGTGTGATGATCATGGAAAAAAAAAAAAGTCAACATTCTGAATATGAGTTGTGATAACGCGCTCTATCACCCACAACACCTCCGGATCCGACGCCCCTAAATAAAAGTGCCGCTTAGTTTTCCGTTGATTATCTGTTAACAAAATTCGATCATAATTTAGTCGCTTCTCGGATTCATTTTCCTTTGTATTCTAACAGAACACGAGGATATATAGTGTGCGTGTTTTTTTGGTGGATTTTCTCTGGAAACATCTCCCACGCTTCGATAGTCACAAACAAAAACAAGGCACTTTGAGATTCCGAGAACTCATTTTGTTTTTTACGTAAATACATGCCCGAATTCTGTGGAAATCAGCTTCTCGAAATGTAAACGTTATTTTACCGCATACAGCTATTGAATCGCTCTCACGTACACTAGAGAGGATAAAACGACACCAGAGAAACCCTACATTATTATGGAGGTCGATAAACTGTCACGTACGTATGTTAATTCTAAATTGTGGACTCTTTTGTATATATATGTGTTGTTGTGAAAGCATAAACAGGTTCTTTTTCATTCAAAAGAATGAAAAATGGCTCTTCGTATGCGAGACATGAAGAAAGAAAGGGAAAGAAATTCTCTTCTTTTTTTTTTTTTGAAAATATAAACTTAATGTTTTAGGCTAGGGACCGTTCAGGATCGATCGAGCCTTGGAATGGGCCACAAGAATTTTCGTCCTGAAAAATGTCGAGTTACCACCATGGCCCCCGCATCCTGGAGTAGGGCCCTAGGTTGGGATCTTTTGCGGGACCCCCGGACCAGACTTTCACGGGCCCTCTTATGATGTATTTACAGCGTGAAAAACAAAAAATAATGAAAATCGTCCCAGGCCCCAGGGCTGGAGCCTTGCCAGCCCACCCCTTGTGGGGGCCGTGGTTACCACCCTCCAAAAAAACATTTAAATTGACAAAAAAAATTGGTTTTTATAGCACATATGTATAAAGGGTATTTTCTTTCGATATATTCCAATTTTTTTCCTAAATTTTGGCTTCGGGGAGGGGGGAGCACGGGTACCCCTAAGCACCCACCCACTCCTGCATACGCCTTTGACCGGAGTTGTGCCACTACAACAGATACCTGCTATGTGCAGCTGTGCTGGTGTTGGTTGTACTAGGTTTGAAAGAAAATAGGAAAAACAAATTGTAAAAAAGAAGAGAGTATATATGAAAAAGTTTCATATCGCCAGATCAAATTTGGCGATATTTGCAAAGGTTACTCGCGGAGCAACAGGAACATAGAAAGCATCAGATCCACGGAGGATAATGTTGGCGACATATCGCTGTTTTGTGGAGGAACTTAGCAAAAAAAAAATATATATATATTTTCTTTCTCATCATGCAAAACATTCTGTATATATAATTAATATTATATTATATATATATAATAATAATAATAAAATAATAGAACATAAGGTGACCATACGTCCTGTATTTCCGGGACAGTCCCGGTTTTTCTGCTTTTTTGGCTGTCCCAACTTTTCTGCAAAAATGTCCCGGTTTTTTACCAATTTTCCACGAAGCCAATTTCACTTTTTATTCTTCAAATCAACGATTAAAATTATCTTTCCAACACAGAAACTGCATTGCCATAATTACGACTACAAACAAGAATATGTGCAATTGTGCATCTCACACATTTGTCTTTTTTTTTTTTTAATTTACTGCAATTTGAAGTGGTGCTTCATTTCCCGCGATTGGCGCCTTTTCTCTGAGTTTATCATGAGTTGGCGACTTTTCTTACTTTTGTCATCGATTTTGGCGACAATTGGCGATGTCCCGTATTTTCCCGTATTTCGAAGCTCAATTTCCCGTATTTTTCTCGAATGAATATGGGCAGCCTATTGTATGCATGAAAAATAATTGACGGAAAGAAAAATGCTACTCGGATGCAATATGTCACTGATCCTATAATAAGCTTCGCTGGAACGTGGCTCGGTGGTCTAGGGGTATGATTCTCGCTTAGGGTGCGAGAGGTCCCGGGTTCAAATCCCGGCCGAGCCCAGTTGGGTACTTTTTTTTTCCTTAATAAATCCGAGGACATACAGTGCTGTACTTTTTGAATCAGCAAGATTTACATTAAGTCAAATAGTATTAATCGACCCCCCCCCACCCAAAATTAGAGATTTTTCTTCTATTAGAACTTGCTGTTAATTTATTAATGCGCGTAGAGGACTGGTTCTCCGCGGAGGCCATAGAAGTTCATATGGACTTCCCAGGAACTCCGCGGCCGCTCCAGGGAAATTTAATGGATCAGTAAATTTAGTAAATGCAAAAAATGAAGCAAAATCGAAATTTCCCATGAAGCCCGCGGGGCCACTAACTCAAGTGATTCAGTTACATCTTAATCATGGCCCCCACATCCTGGAGTAGGGCCCCTAGGCTGGAATCTTTTGCGGGCCCCCCGACCAGACTTTCACGGGCCCTTTTATGATGGATTTATAGCGTTAAAAAGCAAAAAATAATGAAAGTCGTACCGGGCCCCAGGGCTGGAGCCTTGCCAGCCCACCCTTTGTGGGGGCAATGATCTTAATAGTGGGGGAGGGGGTCAATGGGGCCCTGAGTTAAAAAGCGACAAGAATATAAAACAACTGTTATTTATTCTGAAATTATTTCTTTAATTATAATTATCAGTTTTGAGATTGGTTTCTAAAATAATTTTCTTTCACTATAATCCGGAAAAATTTAAGATTAATTACTGATTAAATTGATTAATTCTGAGATTATCTTCAATCTGAGAAATCACTTTAAATGATTATCTTTAATTATTTTTATTTCGGTAATTCTGAAATTATTTTTCCTTCTCAATCTTGAAAAATCATCTCTCTCAATAATTATGAAATTATTATATTTGGCTTCTCGTGAAATAATTCCCTATCGGAAATTAAGAAATTATTTCATAAGTTTCAAAAATTGTTGTTTTCAAAATTAAATTATTTCTTTCATTAATTATAGAATTAATCGTTTGTCGATGCTTTTTTCTACCTTTTTCTGAAAATGATCGGCCGCAGACACAGACAAAAAGTACCGAGGGCCACACGCGGCCCGCGGGACATGCGTTGAAGACCCTGGCTCAAATAATAGCATATAAGAATTCTTCCAAAGAAATTTAGTTTAATTCACTTAATTCTGTTGTCAGCAGATGGCGCCACCAGGATGACACTACCATTCTCTAGGATTACCAATTGTAGAGTGACCATACGTCCCGTATTTCTCGGGATTGTCCTGGTTTCCTTTCTTTTTCTAGTCATCCCGACTTTTAAGCGAAAATGTCCCGGTTTTTCCCGTTTTTTTGCATGATTCCTACTTGGATTTTTATTCATTATTGAAGTCAAAGATCAAAAATATTTTTGAACTCATATATTATATTATGATAATTACAACTACAAATAACAACATTAATCTCCCACATTTGTCTTGGTAAACGTTTTATTTTGTGGAATCCACTGCAATTTGCAGTGTTGCTTCGTTTCCCGCCATTGCGATTTTTCCGATTTTTATTTCAGCAATATTTGGCAACGTTGTTCACTTTTGGCGTCGTTCTTGGCAATAATTTGCGATGTCCCGTATTTTCCCGTATTTGGAATCCCAATTCACCCGGAAAGTAAAAGAACGTGGGTTCGTTTCCCCGTAAGAGCAGTTGAATTTTTCTCTCTTTCCTAAATATAATTCGTATCAGCCAGCAGTTAAAAACCTTCGTATGATATTATGTTTGTAATTATTAATTTAATTGCTCTTTTGATGTTATTCCCTCCTGTCCAGTGCGTGCTTTCCTAGGTTTTATTTTTTTTTAGCATGTTTTTAATTTCATCGATATTTGTTGGTGTTCATATAGTAATCGATCGGCACTCTGAGGAAATCGCTTACTTCTCTTTGTATTTGGAGCAGTTCTGCTTTCGTTCGTACTTGGATTTGGTTTAAATTGTTCTTCGAGATCGATAGAGAATTGATAAACGCAAATACATTTCTTGTAGTAAGCAAGGTGCTTGAATATCAACTATAGAATAATGGAATTACCTCTTTCATATATGAATTCTGAATTTTCAATTGGTGCTAAAAAATTATTTCTTTCATTGAATCTGGAATTATTTCTCCTTCTCTTTCTTTCATAAATTCTGAATCTTCATCAATTCTGATTACAGTGGAACCTCAATATAACGATACTCTGCGGACCAAGAAAAAATATCGTTGTAGAGGGGGCTATCGTTACAATAGGGGTGGAAAATGAAAATTTGATTTTTGTGTATCAGTTTTGTACACTTTAAAATTTCGGCAGTAAATAAAATATACAGTTTTTATATGCTTATATGCAGTAGCGTACACAGGATTACTTTTTACTTGAAAACACAGTGTTATCTCAGCTCAGAAGAAGGGGGGGGGTGTCTGTCTCCCCTCCCCCTCCCCGAAGGCACAAAATACATACAGAATTCCTCTAGAAGAAATTATTTATTTATTTATAATTTTTAAATCATAAAAAAATTTTAGAGAAATCTTGATATTTATATTTTTAAATTCTCTACAATATCAACAAAAATGAGAGGCTTTTAACATAGAGACATTTTATCACATGGTATTTCAAATTTTGAAAAGTAATTTTAAAATGAGTGTTTTCAAATTTACCTTGTAGACTTGGTAATCACTAATTTAAAAAAAAAAAAAATCACTACAGAAGAGACTTGAAACACTTATCGGAAAAGCAATCATTTTTCTTATTTTTTAAGCTGATGCAAGTCTAAGTTCAGCTTTTCTCTACAGTTTCAAGCATTTTTGAACATTCGATCTTGTTTCTTACCAGAATTTACCCATTTCAATTTCATATTCAAAATGATAAGAGTTTCTTTTTGAGTTCGCTCTTAATCATGACCTCAATTTGATTCAACATATACTTTGAGATAACTCCTTTTGCTGGGTCATTCTGATATTTATTATAAATTCTGAGAAATTTATAATAGAGTGATTTAAAACTACTTACATTAGTTTCGACTTAAACCATAGTAATTTAAACTATAGAATCAAATTATTTTTAATTTAAACTATAGAGATAAAAACTATATAATAATATGATTAATCTATTAGAAATTTAATAAAATGATTCTATTTTCACAAAAAATTCAATCCGAGTTCATCTGTTTTCACTTATTTCGTAATCTTTTTCTCATTTCATTACTTTTCCAGGTTTTCGTCACTTTCCCACGATAGTAATTTTCTTTTTCCCATGACCCTGAATTTACCGACGGCTTTTGCGTCGCAACTTCTGATGAAGATGAATGGATTCGTCATTGCTATTGTTCCAGTGCGATAATGCGTTCTTTCGCAAACTTTTCCGTTCTGTTAAAGAATACCCAAATGTTCCGTCATGTACAGCCAGTCAGGGAAAATTGATGAAATTTAAAAATAATTAACACGTAAGGAAATCAAAGGAGTCAACTTTTTTTCGTAAAAAAATAGCTGGGAACAGCGATTGAAGGGTTTTTTTTGCCGTTGTTCTGCGGATGAGCGGCAATTCGCATAGTTTGAATCCATTTTATATGTTGTCAGAAGCCTGGGCACCGAATCCTTGGGGGCCTCAAGCTAATTCCTCCCAAGAAATAAAATTGCGGAGGAGGAAAGTTGCTTCAAAAGAAACTTTTTTTAAGGGGAAATTGTTTTTTGGTGCAAATGGAGGAGAATTGAAGAGTTCCGGCGTTTTTGCAACAAAATGTAGCAAACGGCCAGAAATTGTAGAAAAATGTAGCAGACGTCGGAAATTTTTTCCACCCCGGCTTACATCGAGAGGCAGCAGTTTAACATTAGGGAAAAGGACATTTCCAGACGAGACTTGTAAAAATATCGTTGTAGAGGGATTTATCATTATATCGAATATCATTGTAGTGAGATTTCACTGTATGTCTTTCAATTTTCATAAATTCTGGGAATTATTTCTTTTCATTGAGTCTGGAATTATTCTTTTCATCAATTCTGAATTTTCATTGGTGCTGAAAATTATCTTTCAATCACAAAAATATTACGACAATTTTTCCCATAGCAGAGAATTGATACAGCGAGTTCAGGTGTTTTGTATAATTAAGAAAATTTACCAAGATATACCAAGATTACCAAGGCTGCATTTACTATAGCATTTAGTATCACTTGATCACCAAAGTAGCTAATCATTGCTTATCTGTGACTCATCCCAGAGCAGTTTAATATAAAGCTTTCCAAAAAAGCCTTTTCGAGCCATCACTTCGTTGTTCGTTGTGCCTCTGACAAAGGCTGGCAGTCACAGTTTAAGAACCCCTACTAAACCACACATGTACCTCGTCCATCTTCCTCTGCGAAACTTCTAACGAATTGGTACATGTTGGAATGTGCGTGTTCATATTGTGAACCTAACGTGAAGCATGTTTCTATGTAAATGCTTGTTATAGTGCTGACATCTACTACATATTTTTCGAACTATGAGTGAAGTGTGATGTTTGAAGATATCATCGTTTTAGACCGGTTGCAATCTGCAGCGGACTTTTTAATGGGGAGATCAGCTTGCATTCGCACCTTGAAGTTGGGAACCACAGAAAACCACCACTGTAGCGACGGTGCTGTTCGAACCCGGGACCTCGCGATGCGAGTCCGTCACTATGACCACTCGACCACCACAGCGGCAGTTTAAGAAACCCCTGGTATAACTTGTCAAATCTGTTCCCATTGTGAAATTAGTTTTTTTGGCAATATTAGGTTGTGTTCCCAAGGCCAGTTTGGCTTGTTCGCAGTCTTGCCTGCCATATCCAGCTGTAAGGGAAAATTGCTTGTAATTGATTAAAAAAAATAGCAGACAACATCCATATCAGATAAAGGGCTGTATTCACCGCCATGGTTTAAACTGTAGTCACAATTTTTGGATAAGAGATGAACATAGATTGGTTAAAACCTGAATTTAACCAATCTGTATTGATCTCTTATCAAAAAATTGTGACTGCTATAAACCAGTTTCCCAACCTTTTATGCCCCATCGCCCCCTTCTTCAGAAATGCTTTTCTCCCATCACCTCCAACTCAATCTAACCCATAGAATCCTATGTTATACCCGTAGCTTCTACCACCCCCCAGGGAACATTGGGCCGCCCCCATTGGGAATCACTGCTATAAACCATGTCTGTGAATACTGCCCTTAGACACTTTGATTTAATTCTTATTTTAGAAAAACAACTCATGAACCTCATTTATTTTAATTTTTGTGTTTAAAACTTTTTATTTTTAAAAAATCATCATATACAACAAAAATACAAAATTTTCAGTTTCAGTAAAATATGCAATATATGCATGTATCATATGTATTTTATCCATACAAAATCATTTAAAGAGGGACAATATCAGAAAAACTACTGAAAGAACAAAAGAAATCTGGAACCATGTATGTGCAGTTCTGTCATTGCCTAATAGCTAATTCATACTTGAACTTTGGTCTTAGAAGAAACTCGCAATTGCAACAAATGTTTCAAATGTTGTTAACTACTTACAGAGATGGATTAAGGATCGCTAAGGCCCCAAAAGCAAAAGGTAATATTGGGCCCCTAAAATTTTGAGAAGCCTTTTGGAAGTCGGCACCTGGTGTGCCTGCCATTAAATTTGCCTCTATCTATTTGGGATGATGCACAAAAAAACTTGATACATTTTTGTAATTGGATGTTTCCTCGAGGAATAGGCGATACAGATCCTCTGGCTCCAAAAGTTGTTGATACAAAAATGTATCTATCCAAAGAAATACAAAAATACAGAAGTTTGTGGCCAGCTAGCAGTAATTATGTTGTACATCTGGCTCGCAGACAGAAAATATAGTGCATCCCTGTTCTAGTGTTTAGGAATTAGCTAATGGAAAACATATATATGATCAAACGCTTATATAATGATACTCAAGGGAAACGAAGGAACATATTGTTATAAAGGAATCATCTTTATAAAAGGAATATATTAACACTGTGGAAAGTTAGAATATCAAAATTTGCACATACCAAGACTACTACCATTACTTGACTGTACATGCACCTCACACACATTCCTCTATGAAATGTCTAACGAACTGGTGCATGCCAGAATGTGCATGTATATGGTGTGAACCTAACGTTAAGTTTGTTTCTGTATAATGGTTGTTGTATGTAGTGCTGCCATCTGCAATCAATTTTTCTACCTATAAGTGAAGTGTAATTGTATCGTTTTAGGCCTGATGCTCTCTGCAGCAAGACTTTTTAACAGGGAGATCTCACGCACACATACATAGAAAGACTAAAAAAATTCCTTATATCAAGCAAACGTTTAACTGAGCCCTCAAGAAAAGGATGCAAGTTTCAATGCAATCAAATGCCCAATTAAACACGGTTCATTGTTCCACAAATGTTCGCATTAAGCGAGTTCAACTGAATGTTATAAAAAATTCATTAGAAAAAAACAAATATTGAACCAAAACACGGGCTAAAAAAATTAATTAACACACTATAAAATGATATTGAAACAATAATTCTAAAAAATGAAAGACAATAGTAGAAGCAAAACATATTCATAAAAAGTTCAACAATCTGGCACACAATATATATGTTTCTAATTATCAAAAAGTACAAATAAGTTCATGAAAAAATAGACGATTTCAATTATCGTCTTTTCTTCTAGATATCACATCACCAATTATCATCATATCAAAATATGAAAAACGTCAATTTCTGTTCGTGGGTGTATACGTCATACTATCAAAATTCACAATATTTTTTCAAATGATGGTGAAAAATTACATACATATTTTAGGAACAATAAAATTATTTGATTAGGAAAATTCAAAAATATTTATTTACTGTCATTGATTGAAAGAGTTTCTTGGGGGCACACAAAAAGCGGTTAATTTTTTTTCTCAATGTTTCTCCAATGCTAATAGTTTGCATCATCAAGAGTTGTTGACCTCCTCAATTCCTGTTATTGGACAGAGAAGGTGGTGAATCTGAAGATGTCACTCTCCATTGTTCATAAGGTTTTAACTGACTGATGCAAAGATGAATTTAGGAAAGAAAATACAACTGCCTTTATGGAGAATTGGACCACCGTCTCCTTGCAATCCCAGTAAGTATGCTAGGCCACTATGCTACAGTAGCGATGAACCTCTTTCTTTAGAGCACATACACGCTGAACGAGACTGTACATTAGTGTTTCCCAAAGTGGGCAACATCTGCCTCTGATGGACAAGTGAACTGTCCGGGGGGGGGGAGTAACAGGTTCACTTGAGTTGGGGGAGGGGAATGAGAGAAAAAAATTCTGATGAAAGGGACGCTGGAACAAAAACTTTGGAAAACTATGTTGTACATGCACAATCAGGCCAAACTCAGCTAATACTGTAGTTGATATATACTGACATTTGCCACCAGATAGCAACTTATCTGAAGATGTGTGTTGTGATGTCACTCTCCACCGTTTATGTGAACTCCGACTTTAAAGAACTTGACACCCTCCTCATTCTGTGACTGCCAACAAAATGAGCGAGACAACCAATATAATTTGGTGGCTCATGTCCAACTACAGCTTTCTAGACACACAGATGAAGATCACAAGATTCAGTCGTTCAAGTCCAGAATGTCCAATTAGAGCAAAGCAGCAGTTGACAAAAAACTATAAGCAAACACTACAATCTTTGGAAAATCAGACAAGTAAAGATGTCAAAAAGTCTTACACCGAAAAGGATAGACAAATTGCAAAAAAATAGTCTAACCACCAGAAAGCTTTTTTTAAGGAGCCAAATAACTTTAATTTTTATAGAAAACAGGAGAGCCAAAGAATAATATTTCTTTCAAATTTTCTAGGGCAGCAATCCCCCCCCCCCTTAAAATTTTTTGTGTATTTTTGTGCTCAATGTACTAAATTAAACTAACCTCAATGTAACTGAATAGTCCAATTTCGTAACCACATTTTGAATAATTTTAGGCACCAATACCAATTTTTTTGGTTCCCATGGTGACCTGACACCTGGGATATGTCAAGCCCTGCTAGCAACTAATCTTCTCGTATTTAGTAATGCAATTCGGACATCTCCAGGTGATGCTAACCATGGTTAATCCATAACCAATTATCCAGATGATGCATTGGGAGAAGCATTCAAAAAATGAACTCATACCAACAACAGCGCTATGCTCAAAGAAACTAAATTAAAAAAAAATAACCTTCTGTCCAAAAAGTTTCAATAAGATTAGAGTACATTCTTGGAAATTCATATCCATAATATACATAAATTATGTTATGTCATACAATCAACACCACAATTTTTATTATGGAATTAGTTTGATCATAACCAATGGACTCATAACCTGGAATAATGAGAACCAAACCTGGAATTTTATAAATTTAAGATTTTATATAATACATAATGATTCATACAGGACTGCACTTGACGAAACAAAGTCTTACCACATTAAATTAAATAAAAACTGGATATTATAAAGAGAATTACTTAATGATAACATAAGTTTGAGAAAATAGGAACACTTAGTAAAATCCAAATTGATAAAACAAAGATGAATATTCACACCCAAATGGGTGGCCAATAAACAAAACAATAGTAGAAAAAATTAGAGGTTTTTTTTTAAGAAATATGTTGTTCACATACGTAAAATATGTTGTCCATTCATTGTATTGTCTGTACATTATTTACACACATTCATGAAGATTACCTTTCAGTTAATGAAGGCCACATGAATGCTGTGTCAACACTAAAGAAGTTCTCATCTTCTCTCAACTGCGTGTCATGCATCAACACTGGAACACTTTCCCCATTTTCAGAAATAAAAAGCTGTTTGATCCATTGTGACAAATTCGAGAAAAAAACGAAAGCTGAGGAAGAAAACAAAATTGAAAATTAGTTAAAATTTTAATAACTTGAGAAGCAAATTTGTGTTTATTTCATTCAAAGCAGAAAAATACCAATTTAGTGAACATTAAAATTATCACTGAACACTAAAAGTTATTATAAACATTAAGAAACATTAATGGGGGAAACATTATTTTTTTTAGAAACATTGAATACATATACAGACAAATTCTTGAAATGAATGAAAAATTCATTCCTATGAATAAACATGGTGGGTGAAAAATGCTGCACACATTTTAAAAATTAATAAAATATAAAGAAATTGACATAAGGTGTCATTCACGCTAAAATACTTATCATGGCCTAGAGTTCTTTTTTTTCTGATGAATTAAAAAAATAGCTCAAAATTTCACTCACAGATGGCACTTTATAAGTCTGAACTGAACATACATAAAATGCAACACAAACTGTGCACAATGTTTCTTTAGATTTCTGTTGCATGAAACTACCATATACCAATATGAGCATTCTTTGTAGCTCATGCTAGATCTGAACTGATTTCCCAAACTATTTTGTTCTCCCGCCCTCTTCTTTGGAATTTTGTTTAGTTTTCATCGCCCATCAACCATTTATTTCACTTTTTATGTGTTATGTCAAGTTTCTTGTGATAGTCACCTGTGAGTGAAATCTTGAATTTTTCTTTTTTTCATTTATCAAAAAGAAATGCTGGGTATATTAGTGCAAAATACATCTTTTTATGCCAATTAGTTAATTTTCTGTTAATTTTTAAATGTGTTCAGGACTTTTTGCCCACCCTGCACCCATTTATGAAGACAAGTCAATAAATTGACTGAAACAGCATTTGAAGATGGCTTTCCCCTCCAAACAATAGGATTATATATTACAAAAATAACTTTCAAATTACTCTTCACAATGCAATGAAAAGATAAAATGGATACAGAATAAAATTTCAGTATTTCACTTAATGTAGCTTCACACTGAATTCATCTGATTTTTTCATTGCATAGTAAAGTAATTAAAAATAATTCTTTCTACAGACTGGAGATGCTTGTCTAGGCTCTGAGGTAAAAGTATTTAGCATGTGGTTTTTCTGCTACTAATTTTTTAAACCAATTTATGAAAACTCACACAGATAGGCTGAAACTAAGATAACTGAGCAGGTTGTACTGTATTTATCAAAATGAAATACAGTCTACCATCAGTATTTGCAAAGTTCAGATTCAGTCTCTTTCCCAGTTTTCTGAAAAACACTGTTGCAGTGCTAATTCTTATACTGGGACAAAATACACTTGAATCCTGTTTTCATGGATACTGTTGTAGCAATAATTTTTTGTGACAAAAAATTTTCTAATCCTTAAATAGATTTACACAGGAACAATGCGTTGCGAATTCTGATATTACAAATTGAAAAATCAGTTGTAGCAAATTCAAAAACAAGTTTCTGAAAATCAACAAAAGGATACAGAACGTTCCAAAAATGATCCTGTAAAATCGGTTTCAGAGAATTGATTTGCAGAACTGTTGGGGTAGAAGGGTTTTTCTTTTATGTCTTGTGAAGAGAAACTTTAACCAATACGGTGCATGAAAAAGAAAAAAAAAATGCTGGTAATCCAAGTGGTTACATGTTAGGAATGTTTCCTAATGATCATTTCTTCTGTTTCAAAATGAGTGGCCTCAAAAGTAAACAGTTTTCAATTAAAGAAAAACTTAAGATCATTTCTGAAATTGATGCTGTAGTGAATAAAGCAACGTGGCATCAAAATACGGCGTATCTCAATCTACTACACTTTCAACATTTTTGAAAAATTAGAATTTCAAATTCAAACAGCATTTAGAGGATCCCATATAAAAAAAGACTAGACTTTCTCAAATTTTCAAGATGTGGATGTAGTTCTATCTTCAGAGGACATTCGTTCAAGAAATTTTCCTGAAACACACATGGTTTCAGGACACTCATTACCGAAATCCGCCAACTACCAGCCCACTCATATGAGAAAAGACTTTGGAATTTGCATGTGCTTTTAGATGTAAATCTTTCAAGCATTGCATGTGTTTGAGCATGTGTATACTTTAGAGGAATTTGTTTCCTCAGTAGCTGCAATGTTTGTACAAAAAATATATTTTACAGATTATTTGCCTCAAGTATGTTAAGTAAGTAAAATTATCAAAAAAAATCAATATCTAATTGATTTGAGTTATTTTGGAAATTTAACTTCATTTTATTATCTAGAGAACTAAATCAGTAATTTTTCTTCAGAATCAAATTCACAACAATGAAATTTTTTTAAAGAATGTTAAAATTTGTGAGATTAGAAATTCCTTTATAACAAAAATTTGTTATAACGAAGTAGATTCTTTGGTCTCTTAGTGTTCATTATAATGGGACTTGACTGCATAAGTTGTAAGTGTTAGATAAAAATTTTAAAACCTCTCCTAAAAGTTATTATAATGTTTCTTCAATTGTCTGTAAAAAACTGTACTTTAAATGTTTCTGAAAGTAAAAACTTAAGAAAAATTTGAAATATTTTGATTATGATTAGCTTAATTGCTGCAGTTTTCTGTTATTACATTATCAATAAATCTGTGTTATCTAATATATCAGGGATAAAGAACATGAAATTTGATCGGGCATTGCTGTAGCTACACATGCTACTATATAGCTTTAGATCCACGTAGAAAGTGCTGTTCTTTTAAGGGTACGATTAAAAAGTTATGCAAGTTATATATTACTTAACTTGTATACTATAATGGTCATTTTTAAGCCATCTGCAAATCTACAAACATTGAAGAGAAAGAATACGTCAATATTTTAATTGATTTCATTATAATCTCCCGATATTTTGTATAAACAATAGAAAAGCTTGGGATAAGAAAACACTTTTTCTTGCAGTGGATTAAACCAGTGTTTCCCAAAGTGGGCGATGTTATTATCCAGGGGGCGATAGAAGCTATGAGTATAACATAGGATCCTATGAGTGCGCTTGAGTTGGGAGGCAATGAGAGAAAAAAAATTTCTTCTGAAGAAGGGGGCAATGGAACAAAAAGTTTAGGAAACTGGTTTAAACAATGTTTCATTATGGAAGTCATAATAATAAATCAGCACTGGATTGTTTCCATGAGATAGACCCATCTTTAGTATGTTTTTGAAGTGTGTAAAACTTGGTAGATATAAAGCCTTGTTACCATACTCTAACAAATTAACTGATGTAAAGAAGATATGGCTAACATTTATTATAATATTCTTTCAGAAAACATCCCCAAGAATCACACAATGTCCCTTTATATTTTTGCAGCAAAAATCAGGAAAAAAAAAAGATTTCTAAAAAAACAAAAGTTCATTTTTTGTGTTATTTGCAAATTTTCCGTATCTGCACACAGTCACCTTCTGAACATAACCCCTGTGAATATGAGGGATAACTAATTAGATTTTCAAAGATAATCAACAACTTATATCTCACCTGATAGTTTAATAAACCTAAGAATTAACTTCAAATGACTATGAATTTATTTAAAACCTAAATACTGTACTGGATAATTCCATGAATTACTTACAGCTGACGTATTTTCCTTGATCCATGTAAGGACCCTCGTCTAGAATCATCACAAGAGATCTGATACTTCTGCTTGTACCTTTGTAATATGAAAAAAATGCAATAAAAATTACTTGAGCATTATAGAAATAACTAAAGACAAGTTATAATAAATGCATCTTGAGAAACTACTAGCTGATGTGATGAACAAGAATTTGCTTTACCATTCACTATGGAAAGTTTCTCTTAGTGTGGCAACAGTTTGTTAAATAAAGCAAAAGCTGTAGGAGCACAAGTATACACTGAAACATTCGGATGAGGAATTTCCTACAGTTTTTCCTCATAACAACACATAATTGACCATTTTCTTTCTTGCATGTAGCTTTATCATGCAAGTTAATCTTTCTCACATATATTTCAAATAAGGAAACAAAGAACTTATCAGAATAAGAAATCCTTTCTCTCTAATCACCTTCTCTCTCACTCTTAACAGATTTGTGAAGCTAAATAAAGAGATGACGACTTGTCAAATTGCAAGCAACATCTAATTTTCATGATAGATTCTCAGCCTTCACTGCATTCTGAAATTTTTTCCTTCTTATTTTTACTGTGATTTATCATTTAGACAGCAGTGTTCTTTTACCTTTTTACAACAGCACACTGGTGAAAGTAGTTTAACAATTTCATGGACAGGTGAAAACAGTAGAAAAAATAGAGGAATGAAAACTAATAGAGATGGTATATAACATTTATTAAATGTAAAACTATGTAGCAGTTATTTGAATTTTTTGAAATATTTTGCGAACCAGTGTTTGAAGAACACCAATTTAGAGGAAAAATTCATGTATAAAACCTTGCTACAACAATACTCCATAGGTAAATTCTGTGACAGAATTTTTTCAAGTCCCGTTCGAAAATATCCATACTCCAATACAACAATGATCTTGCCTCTCAATACAACACAATGATCCCTCTACAACTATATTTTTTCTTTGTCCGCAGAGTATCTTTATATCGAGGTTTTACAGTGTAACTAAACTTTTATAGCATACTGTGTAGTAACTAACTTTTGTCTGCACACACTGAAGTACAGGAAAAACTGGTATAGGCAATCCCATGTGAATTTCATTGAAATATCAGCTGCACATGTTTATAATCAATGGTTTAGGAAATACTCACCTGAGATCATGAATGAGTCAACATTTGTGGGGGCAACGCAGTGCACTGTAGAGCAAAGAAACCCCTACATCCAGAATACAATCCAACTGTGAACTTCTTTTCAGGATGCGAGATGCTAATTGTCTACAGCAGCGGTCTTAACCTTTTTGGATTCATGGGACCCCTTTCTGGTATACAATTTCTATGGCACAGCCTCATAGGCTATTTTTTTAATTATTCATTGAAGTTATTGATTTATTTTTAATATTCAAAAATATTTATAATTATTATTTTGAAATTTGTTTTTTGTTTTTTTATTTTCCTTGAGTGACCGGTTACCCTTGGGGAGTTCCCACAGAGCCCTGGTTGAGAACCACTGGCCTACAGAATACTTCCGTAAGCTTATGAAGCCAATTCCCTGTCATGCTCTAACACATAGTTTCCCAACCTTTTTTCTCCCATCGCCCCCCCCCCCAGAGCAATCTAACCTATAAACTATATAGCAATATCTTAATTCAGGAAAAAAATTAAAATGAATGAACTCTAAGCAAATTTTTAAAGAAATCAACTCACTCTTCAACTTCCCGCCTGGAACAATGCAGTTGCTCTTCCAAGTCAGAGATTGTGGTCAAATAGCTCTCTCTGTCATCCAATAACTTTCTCAAATAGTCTTCTGCATTCAATTGCATTGAATGTGTTTCTTCATTTAACATAGATTGGACATCTCTATTGAAACATACGGCCTGGGGAAAAAAACTAATGAGAATCATATTTTTCATAAATGCTTAGACAAAATATCTAGAAATATTGGCTGTATGAAATACTTATATCATGCTTATGTTTAAAAATCACAAAACAGTAATTATACTAAGCCTTTTGTGAGACTACGTTCATGAAAATCACTAATATTACATGGCTGCGAACTTTGGAGAATGAGAATTAGGGGAGGTTTTAGCACGGGTTCAAATTATGCACAAAAAATAAATATACAAAAGGGATATTTGAGAAGCAATGTAGGGATTTTTAATTAACTAAAGTAAAACTGTAGGGACATTTCTCCTTTGAAAAATGTGAAGTCATGCAAGCCATTGCGATTAGCACCAAGTCAGTGATTTAAATAGCATGTCATACTACTCTCAAATGAAATCATGCCAACAAAGAAATCACCATCGGGCTAGAAACAGGACATATGGTCAGGTCAATCTGCATTTTGCTCATCAATGAGAAAATTTCTCTAGTATAAATCATTTTGCTTTGTTTTTGGAAAAATAATTTTAGGTTTTTTTTTATTTAAAAAAATTCTAGTTGAAAATACTAAAAACTAAAGCGATTTTTAAAACAGCGTGGTAAATATGCAAATTTATTTTTTTTTAAAAAAGTCATTTGTAAAAATACCTCTTTAAAATATGCTTTCTGTTCATTCGCCTCTTTCAGTTCACACTGCAGTTTTCTAACCGCCTCATTCTGGAGAGAAACCTCATTCTTCAGACCTTCTTTCTCTTCCCATAGCTTGCTGATGAGTTCTTCGGACTCTTTAACTTTGTTCTTGAGGCTTTCACATAGTCGTTTTTCTTGTTCTAATGCTGCTTTCAACTTAATTTAAAAAGATATAATAATGATCGCATGATTCATTCAAATAAGCATGCTCTAAGAGTTCAAAACATAACTGAATATTTGATTATCCTGTTAACATTTACTCAATGCAATCAATTAAATATCATTTAAGAATAAACAATTTCATAAAAGAAAAATAGTAATGTCGTTTTCAATCTATGAGAAGTTCTTTGTCATACAATTTCATCAAAGAAAGGAAAATATAAGTGCTATGCACTCATTTTGAATAATAGGCTCAAAATTTGAACAATAAACTATTATCACAAAAATTATAAACTTTGCCTGGTTTTAATTTATACAAAAATTACCACGTTTTCAAGACAAATAAATTCAATTGGTCGAATGGTCGACGCATTTCGGCTCTTCAATGGAGAGCCGTCATCAGGACCTCGTGGTTAGAATTCTCACGACTCAGTCGTGGAGGGGTGATGTTTATGTCTGGTCGTCCGAAGATGTTCGCCTTTGTATTTGCTGCGTCCAAGTGGTCTTTGGATGCGAATTGGGGAGCCATCTGTTGCAAAGTGTTGAAAGTTTTGTCACGACTGTTAATAAAGTCTGTTCAAACTGACGAAATAGGTGGCGTGTTTCTTCCATCATTAACGAGGAAATTCTGGCATGTTCTGATGAATTATCCCTCGAGAAAATTCAATTCAGAATTGTGTGTTGCTTTTTTAAAAACAAAGGCTTTATCAAAATCAAAATAATGTGAACGTTGCAAACAGTGTTGGGCAATAGCCGAACTATCCGTCTGTCCCTTCTCAATATGCTTTTGGTGTTCGAGAACTCGAATATTTAGATTTCTCCTAGTTTGGCCAATATATCCACTTTCGCAATTCTTGCATGGGATGAAGTAGATACCAGATTCTTTGGAGGGTGAGATAGGATCTTTCAGATGGGAAAAGGTGAGTATATTTGTTGGCTGGAATATTGTATGGAAGTCAATGTATGGAAGAAGCGTGTCCTTTTTTATGAATAATTACCAACTATGGTTACCTTTGGCATTATTTTTGGTGATTATTGACAATTTCCCATATTTTTATTGAGGAAATATGGTCAGCCCATATATGCAACTGACATTCATTAATTCAATAGTTAAAAATATTTTGAAACTATATCTTAAGAGTAGTGTTTCGCTGTCAGGTTTTAGGCAACATCTTTTTAAGTGCAGAAATACCTTAGATATGTGTGACCATGTCTTTTTTGTGACATTGCCTCGTAACTCATCATTGTTGCTCTACACGCTTTCATCCCAGTGGAATATAGTTTAGAGGGGGGATTTAGTTGAAGGGGCGGGGGCAAAAATAGATGGAAGAAATTCACACAAAAAAAAAAAAAATTTCAAGCACTTATAAGCTGAAAATTATTGTTTTTTTTAAGGGCTGCAATGGTTTTTCCAAAGGTCTGTCATTTTCAAGAAAATGAACTTTTTTTAAAGAACTTTAAGAACTGTGCAAACCATCAATTTTATGTTTTTATAAATCAATAAACACATAGTGATCAAGCAATATCAAAGTCACTTACCCCAATTATGCATGAGATATGGCTTTCAAACAATCCATTCTTCTCTTTCAACTGAGAACTTAATGATTCTATTGACCTTCTAAGCTGCTGTATAAGGCACTGCTCCGAATTACTCTCTACAATGAAATAAAAATATGAGAGAAGAAAATTTTTAAACTTTCATGTTACATAAACGCAGATTTTTGGCACATGCATTTCTTGCTTGTAGTTTCTGTTTGTTTATTGTTCATTTCTTATTGTTTGCTAGTTTATTCATTAATGCTAAATTAAAGGGATTAGATGAAAAAATATGCATTATTAATGATTAACAAGATTTGTTTTAATTAATATAAGCAGTCAGATAGCTTGTGGCATACTCTGTGGAACACGAGGAGTTGTTTCTGAAGGACCCAATTAAAAAAAAAAGCAGTCAGATAATTTAAATTTAAAAAAATCATATTTCTTTTTATTTAAAAAAAATGGTTTTTTCATACCCTGTCAATATTTAATATAAGCAATATTATGTGCACAGAACTCATTTTCTATACTTTCTATGACAATATGCTAATGGTGATGATTGATTTCATGTGCGCAAAAGAATCCTCTTCAGCACATAACTATAACCAATAATATTTCTATAAGCTATCATTTGTCCTTTTTTTCAGTTAACTCATTGGGAAATTTACGTTTGAGCATATATTTGCACATAAATTATGAATTTCAGTGCATATATAGGTTTATATTTTCTTCTGAGACAATTTTGAACTCATATGATATTACTTTACATGATAATAGTATACA
Organism: Pholcus phalangioides; assembly: GCF_987345545.1. Lineage (NCBI taxonomy): Eukaryota > Metazoa > Arthropoda > Arachnida > Araneae > Pholcidae > Pholcus > Pholcus phalangioides. The sequence goes on from NW_028301616.1 coordinate 32,107,842, forward strand.
TGAATCTCATATTAAACATGTTGATTCTTCCACACATATTTCCTTTCTCTCAAACTATAAAGTATTGATTTTGCCTTTATTACACTCAAACCAGATATTACTCATTGGATATTGGATCTTTCGTCTATTCATTCTGAACTTGAAAAAAAAAACAAAAAAAAAACTTTCCTGTTAAAATTATCTCTACGATGCTCACTGATCCATGAAACTACAAGACAGACAATTGTTTACTTGCTTACGTATTTTACATTTGTAATAGCTTGGGAAAAAACACAAAATAAGTAATTACAACCAAAACTTCACAAAGCATGAAAAAGATGACGCAAACTCTTTTGGTTTCCACCGAGAAGGTAATCATGTTTACATCTTTCGATGCATAAAAATTCTGGTTTCTTCCAGAGGAAGGGGAAAAAAACAACAGGAAAATGTTTTAAATGATGAAATCAAGACTGTATTTTATAGTCCTCTACAAAAATATGATACCTAATTTAAGGTTAAATATACCTTGAGAAAATTTCTAGAGATTTTTATAGTATAATTTTTCTAAAAAGGTATAGTAAAAAGGTATATCAAAACTTTTTTCTTTTTCTCATTTTATTGAAATTCATTTCACAGAGCATTTGTTGGAAATTTGGTGAAAAATTCGATTGAGAGGAATATGTTCAAGATACAACAATAATAAATAAGACAGACTGTTGCAATGCAGCCAATGTCCGAAGTCGAGGCACTTCACAAAGTAGCCAGTCCAGAGCCACTTTGGGAACTGGTCAATGTCTAAAATGCCCAAATTCCAAACTTGATCATTATATACAAACAAATGTTTTTATTTTGACCTTAGCTTTCCTCACTGCACATGAAAACGTCATTCACAATCATATTCTGATAGATTTGAATAAAATTCCTCCAGAAAAGTTAAATGGATGTGATCAACTGAAAACTTGAAGAATAGGCTTATAACAAATCTCAGACACCAGGTCCTTATGCTGCTAAAAAATTGATATTGGTACATAACTTTTTTTGTGTATTACTAAATTGCAGGCTGAGAGCAACACAAAATGTTTGGTATTCATAGCAGCATATCTGTCAACATGAAAGAGGGTCACTATGCTCTGACAGTCAAAAGCAGCATTATTTTGGACCTTTTTCTTCGAGTAAAATTTATTTTCAGCCCTATAAATGGGGACCCCCACAAAAATGTGCACACATTTTACATAATAATGACTCTTTTAGTGAGGGCCCCAAGAAAAAAGTCTGCTACAGGAAGGCTTGCTACAGCCCTAACACGGATGGATCGGGGGGGGGCGACCATGGCCCCCACAAGAGTGGACTGACAGGGCTCCAGCCCTAGGGCCTGGGACAAATACCATCTTTTTTGTCATGATATAAATTCACTATAGAAGGACCTGTGAAAAGTCTGGGTTGGGGGGGGGGGGCTACCAAAGATTCCAGCCTAGGGAAAGTGCCCCGGGATGAGGGTGACTGCCCTCCAGAGACAAAAAAAATAAAATAGGTCAAGGTTTGTTGAGTCTTCCAACTTCAACCAACCCCACCCACAAAATTACATTATCTGTCACTGGATTAGGAACCCTAGGCGGCCCCCAAGACAGACTTTACATGCCCGTCTATAGTAAATTTATAGCATGGAAAAACATCATGGTAATTGCAGTGTTTGTCCATGGACCCCTTAAAAATTACATTTAAACATATATTATATATTCACTGACTGATCTTAGTTTTGCAACTCCCCATCATGTCAAAGTCATTTGCTGGCCATAGGAGGATATAGAAGGGGTGACCGCCCCATTCATTAAAAAACCTCCTCCCTACATGGAGCCTTAATCTGCTTATGGGTTAGGATGGCATATTGCAGAACTCCCACATTCCCTTATTTTTAGTAAAATATCCTACTTGTTAGGTCTTACCTTACTTTTCCTACTTTTTTTACCAAATCTTGTCAACAAAATTTGTATAATATTTTTTAAATGAAAAGGGAAAATCACGCACACATCAAAATATTGTCAAATAATACAAATGCAATAGATTGCAATTGATGATTTCACCAAAGCAAAGGTTGTACCTTTTTTTTGGGGGGGGGGGGGTGGGACTGTGTCGGCCATGCGATTTATTAATTTTTCTTTCGCTTGGTTTGAGAGTTCAAAAACTCATTTTTTGTCAACGTCATTCTTAAAACACTTACAGGTCTTCATAATTTGCTGTGCATTGTCGAAGGGAGTTGACAGACTGGACTGTGGAAGACTTCAAAAAAGAATATAATATATATTGTAAGAAAAAACAAAAGAATTATCTGCGGTTGCTTGTACACCATTTTGGCAAGAAACTATTTTTATTACCAAGTCATTTCTGTCATTTTGCTTTGGTTCGAGTCAATCTTATACGGTACTGAAATTGTGCTTTCAAAAAAAAATTCAATTTAAAATGTTTTAAAAAAATATATATATTTTATAAAGCTATAATTATGTTGTCTTATGGGGTATGCCCCCCCCCCATCCTACTCTTTCAAATTTTTTGAGTGGAAGCCCTACATATTGATATATCATTATATCGTGATGTAAGGTTGACAATGTATCACAATATAAAATTTTTGATATCACCCAGTCCTAGTGGTCATAGTGACAGACTCACATCATGATGATCCCCACTGCTACCACAGTGGTGGTAAGTTGAAGTTGGTTTTCTAATTATTCCCAACTTTGTAACTGCAGCTGATTTCCCTGTTAAAGTCTCATCACATAGAGCAACAGACCTACAACGGTACAAATATTCAGTCATTATACTTCACTCATAGTTTGAAATATAGGTGGCAGCACTATTACAAGAATTACACAGAAACAAACTTGATATTAGGTTCAATACATACATACACACACTGCCACACTGCTTCCAGCATGGCCCAGATCTTCTCTGACCACCTTCTTATATCTCTTCACTGAGACAGTGCAGCTAGCCACAATCTGGTTAGGAGGGGAAGGGTGCTCCTTGGCTGGAGCTCTGTCAGTGACACTCATGTGTGGGCCAATTCTTAATCCAGGATGTCTATACATGTCTCAAGACAAAATAGAGGAAAGGGGGGTGAGGGGTAGAGTTCACTAATTTTTGTCATCATCAACATGACATGCAGATGTTTTGAAGATTTGTGTCAGGAGGGGGAGAGATTTTATTGTTTGCTGGGGGTGACCATGAAATGAAGATGCGTTGACAACATATAATTCACTCTTTGTGCATTATGATTGGATAAACTGGTGGTTTGAAAAATGGTATGATGCATTAGCTTATTGATAAGGCTCAGTCGAGAGTCGATCAAACTCTATTTTGGTGAACTGTTGTTTGTCCGCCTTCCTCTTCACAATGTAAACAAAACTGAAAATAATGTGCTTGACAAGGGAATGGGAAAAAAAATTGGAATGACATCGTCAAATTACATTGAGTTCTCTAATCAAAAGTCACCAAAAAATTGTTTCTGCTGCAAATGGTTCCAGCAGCGTTCCACGATCCCAAAAATATTTCAAAGTGGGATTTGGGTGGAATATTATCCTACATCAATTCATGGAAACCTAAACTTACCACAATTTTGTGATAAAGCAAGCAAAAAAAAAAGTGATTTTTTTTTTTTTTTTGGAAATCATCAATAAGACTGGTGAATGACTAACTCATTTTTTATATTATTTCATCGGCTCTCCCCTATTTATGAAGTTTTGATTTTATGACTTTATCAAGTCCACATGCGGGTTCATAAAAACGAGTGCTGACTGTAATGTTTTTTTTCATTTTACTTTTTTCTGAAAATTGATGACCCCTTTTCATGTTGGAAGACACATCATTATGAAATCTGAAAATTCATTTGTTATCCTTTTGTATCATTTTTATTGCATATTTGTTCATGTTTGTAACCACAGGTGGCGTCACTGGAATATATTTGTATGTCTATATATATCCAGTGTAACCGTGATGCTGGGCTTTTGCCTTCCAGTATACATGCCTTTCATTGTGATACTCATTTGTGTTCGTGAGCTAGTATGTTTAGCTGAACAGTTGTTTGTTATCTAATGTATTAATTGGTTCATATTTAACTCTGTAATGGATTAAATTTCCGTTGTGTTCTTCTGCATACAATGATGTCGAGTGCTTCCTTCTACTCTGTTATTCCAATTTTAGACTCTGACTTAGCAATCAAATGCAGACATTTTAGGTGCCAATACTGATTCTATAGTCGCCATGGTGACCCGGTGCCTGGGATTTGTCAAGCCCTGATTATTCTCTGAGTAATCAGAGCATGTGTATTATGAACCCACCTTTACAAATAAGGTGCAATTAACACAACTTCACAAAAAAAAGAACCTTCTTACAAAGTAGCAATCACAAGCTTGTAGAAACTTACCCTTTTCTGTTTGAGTATTTATGTGGTCATCGAGTAAACGTTGAAGCATCCGATTTTCTTCTTGAAGTTTTGATATCGTTAACTGGAGATGATCCAACTCGTTTTTCCACGTTTTTTCAACTTCCTGGATATCCTATTTTCAAAATATTCTACGTAAGCAATATTCTACGTGAGCAAATACACAAAATCTATTTCAATCTGCCATTAGTGATTCACCATTTAATCTCCGAGAACAGATTGTAACTGATTCAAATACACTGCTAGCCACCGTAAATGCAACACCCTGAAGGAAGCATGCAAATAATATGAAATTTACAACATGCATTAGCGGAGGTGAGATATGCAAATGATTAGAATTTCAGCGCAGACGCACATCACGCGCGCCTGTGGCGCCACTTCAAAGCGCTATTTAAGGCTTGGAGATTTCGACGATTTGAAGTACTGCAATTGTGTTTTTCTTGTGGTTTTTTCGAAAAAACGATCAATTATGCCTCGTAGAAAACAGCGATCATCTTTTGATCAAGTATCCGAGTTCGACAGAGGAAGGATAGTGGCCTACCGAGATTGTGGATTATCTTTCAGGAAAATCGGTACTCGTGTTGGACGAAACCAAACAACTGTAATGCTGATATGTGATCGTTGGATGCAGGAGGGTACGACGGACCAACGTGTTCGATCGCATCCACCTCAGTGCACCACTTCACGTGATGACAGGCGTATTGTGCGTATGGCAGTGACTGATCGCTCAGCCACATCACGAACCATAGCACAGCACATTCAGTCTGTACCGCATCATCCAGTGTCTGCGCGTACCATTCGACGCCGTTTACAGCAGAGTGGTCTGTCCGCAAGACGTCCATTGCTTCGTCTACCCTTGACGCAGAACCACAGACGTCTCCGCCGCCAATGGTGCGATGAAAGAAGGATGTAGACGGCACAATGGAATGAAATTGTCTTTACTGACGAGTCACGCTTCTGTCTGCAACACCACGATGGTCGGATTCGAGTCTGGAGACACCGTGGAGAGAGGATGCTGAACAGCTGCGTTATGCACCGCCACACTGGTCCTGCACCAGGTATTATGGTATGGGGCGGTATTAGATATCACTCTCGCACTCCTCTAGTACGCATTGCCGGTACTTTAAAAAGCCAGCGCTACATCTCCGAGGTGTTGGAGCCAGTTGTACTTCCTTACCTTCAGGGCTTGCCCACAGCCATATTTCAACAGGATAATGCGCGACCACACGTGGCACGCATTGTCCAAAGGTTCTTCGTGAATCGCCAGATTGAATTGCTTCCCTGGCCAGCTCGCTCTCCGGATCTTTCGCCGATAGAAAACATGTGGTCCATGGTTGCTCAACGATTGACCCAGATTACATCCCCAGCTGCCACACCAGATCAACTTTGGCAACGCGTGGAAGCTGCTTGGTCTGCTGTACCCCAAGAACACATCCAAAGTCTCTTTGAATCAATGCCGAGGCGTGTGGCAGCGGTGATCTCCAACAATGGCGGCTACACTGGCTACTGATTTTGGCAGGAACCACACTTCACAGAAGTCTATAAATTTAATCATTTGATGCTTGGTCAACATGCTATCTACAAAATAAATATTGTTGCGATATCTCTTGTCTTTCTTGGTGTTGGAATTTGGGTGGCCAGCAGTGTATGATTATATCATAGTTAATGAGGGCTCAGTAGCGCAATAATTTACTATGTCAACTTCATAGCTAACTTGAAGCATAAATTTAATGTTAAATATTGAAAATAGTGTTGATTTATATAGTCTTAAATCTGAGTTTTGTGGCTAGCGTTAAGAGACTTTGCCAGAACCATGGCTTAATAGCCCGAAGCTTCATATATTATATGATAGTTTGAATTTAGCAATAATTAAATGTGGGAGAATATTTTTGGTTCCAGCAGTAGATCAAGGGGAGTGCTCTGGTGAGTGCAAATTGAAAAAAATTAGCATCGGTCACATGTAATAGACTCATGGCGAGTCTATTACATATGGCCTGCCTAGATCTTTGGTAAAACATATACTATAGCTTAAGTAAACGGCAGTTCTCAAAATAGAGCCACCCTTAAGGGTGTGCAACAGGTGAAATTACACTGTGCCCTGTGATTACTGTAATATAAGTGGGAAAATATACATACATCCAACGACGATATTTTCCGCACACAATTCTGTAATTTATTCATCAATTCTAGATTTTCTCTCGTTAATCCAGGATTTTCATTAATTCTGTGATTTTTCTGTTCATTAATTCTGGATTTTAATAAATTTTAAGATTTTCATGAGTAGATATTTTTCAGCATTCCTGTATTCTATGATAATGCATGAATCTTTGGATGCCTGAGTACCCCCCCGAAGCAGAAATATGCCAAAATCTCTACATCGCAGAACCTGGATGAATTTTAAGAAAAGTATAGAAAACACTATTATGAGCCTTTTTACCGCAGAACATTTCTGGTCAGCCAAAGGTATAGCAGAACAATGCAAAACATTCTGCTTTGGGGCCTCCAATTCCCTCCCCCTCAAAATATATAAAATCTGGGTTAAGGAGCCCAAAAATTATTTTCACACTGGGCCATAGGCATGAAGTCATTGGAAACAATTTAAATTATTTGTTGATGTAATCCAACAATGAAAATTTCATTCACAAACAAGAACTGAAGACACTAAACATTTCAATTGTTGACAACTCAACGAAGTATCGGATTATAAAAATATAATTGAAAATGTCCTTCATTATTTTGTTTTGAAATTAAACTGGAAATTAAAAGGGTGGAAGCGGTCGGGGTATGATCTTGGGTGTTGTAAGTTGGAAGGCGGAGATTCTTGGATGAGAGACCCGTTGTCCTTGCCATTTCATTATCATTATTAATTACGTATAATATTAATTTTATAAAAATACTTTAACCAAAATAAATAGTCAGAGATCGGCGTTTGGTGTAAGGTGATGGAGTGGGTTGTGGTGAGTAGATCTCCCATACAAAAACGCTACTAAGTAATGAATTTACACTTGGGAATGGTTGGTGGTGGGAACGATGAGATATGCGTGAGAGTGGTTGGAGGGCGATCTCAGATAAGAGCCCGTCTGAGACCATTATACCCATCAGCTAAATAATATTGAAATATTAAATTAAAACATGCGGTGTTTAGTGTGGGAAGGTTTGGGAAGTGGAGAGATTGAGCTCCTAAACAACGCGTGCGAATGGCAGTTAAAAAATTTGTTATCCTTTATAATCGTGAATTGACAAAACTTTTCAAAAACAAAAATAACAATAAAAATTTCAGGTTGAGTGAATCGCAAATTACAATATGAATCCAATTTTTGAAATAAAATTGTAATGTTACTTTAACCTCCATTGTTGACCAGTTGTGCGACTAAATTTTGGAGACGACAAATCAAAGTCCTGTATAGCTAAAGAGAAATCTGACTTCTTTCTTTTCCCTCTTTGGTTTTCAAAACTTTTTTTTTTTTTCATGTGTTCTTGGGGTCTTGGATCATATTAATGTCAACCTTCTTTTCGCATTTCACTTGGTTGTTTCAACAACAACACACACAATTGTTTAAAACAAAAATTAATGGTGACTGACTTGACTCAGTTTACTTTTTATCATATCAACATTTGTAAGTAAACAATTATTACAGGACAAGACGGCAATATGGGGAGTTATACAATTATTTTAGGTCAGTACAAAAAGACATAGAATAAGTCAAATCAGAGTTGCCAGAGATTGGCAGTTTTCCCGCTAAATTTAGCTGGTTTGGAACAAGGAGATTAGAAGCTGAGAAGAGAAGTTATGGCAACCCAGTGGCATTAAACCAGCCATGGCACCTTTGGTAATCTGGATTATACTGCTTTGACAATCTGGATTATACTGCTTTGACAATCTGGATTATACTGCTTTGACAATCTGGATTATACTGCTTTGACAATCTGGATTATACTGCTTTGACAATCTGGATTATACTGCTTTGACGATCTGGATTATAATGTTTTGACGATCTGGATTATACTGCATCTGTTCCATGTTATCCAGTTTCCAAAATGCCAAGTTGTACGTTTGGTGAATTTGGAAATGACATTATCAATTTTTGAAGCATTATAACTCATTAATTATGGGTCAAAATGAAAAGACTGAAAACATTTTTCCGTATTAGTTTTTCACAAGGAGGCCACATGTGTAATTATTGGGTGATTGGTAGTTATCGCCCTCTGTGTGTGTAGCACTGCACGAAAAAAAATCACTATAAAAAGTAAATTTCTTTATTTTTTTAATGTACATGATCCTTCAAACAAATTGAGATTTCAAGTAACGCACATCATTTGAAAACTCTTTTGTAATTTAAATAATGTTTCTGAAGGAAGCCAGTGGTTCAAAAGATATCTGCTGACATACATGGAACAATTCGGGACAGCTCATACTGGCACCTGTTATCCTGTATTTCACTGCTTGTCGAAGTACTGTTTGTGTACTCTCTGGATTTATTATTTTTCTCAGAGGTTTGGTGATGAAATTGAAGGTTTCGTTGACGAGAGTGTTTCAATTAATACTTTCCTGGCATTTACAGGGAGTGTAGGGCTCCCCAATTTTAAAATTAAATAATTCGGAAAAGGTAATCAATAGCAGAACAAAACAATTGGTATGTTTATTATGAAAGACGCAAAAATCTGATACAGAAGTTTAAGAATTAGTTACAAATGTCCCTTCTTTCAAACCAAGCACAACTTCTGTCTATCACCATGGGCAATTTACCACTGAGTGAAAGTGAGTTGTGCACCTAACAGTCTGAATACGTATCTAGTGCCGTGCCTGATTTTTCAGTGCTGCCATCTATATTTCAGAATTGAAGTGTAATGACTGCTTAAGATCATTATAGATGCACGTATATAGATGCATGATCATTATACTGCTTAGATTTTTATAATTGATACAGTTTATAGGCCTGTTGCTCTCTGTGGTGAGACTTTTTAACTGGAGGATCAGCTCACATTCACGTCTCAAAGTTGGGAACCACAGAAAACCAACTTCATTCGACCATCAGTGGGGTTCAAACCCATTTCTTGTGATGCGAGTCTGTCACCTCGGCCACCACAGCGGTTAGCCTGTCATGTTTGTTAAGACTGGCCCTGTTCCAAAGGCCACATTTGGCCCACGAGACATGGGTTGATCATGTGTGTTAAAGACATCAACTGCCACTTACCATGTCCAATTTCTCAACGCTGGCATGTTTCTTACTTTGCAGCAGTTCGTTCTCCAGCTTTAGGTAGCGCATGTCTTTCTCAGCAATGTTCAATTTCAAAACCAACTCTTCCAAATGCTCTAAAATATTGATGACCCTCAGCACCACGGGCTGTAACACCTCCGCTCCACAAATCTCGGACACAGCCTCGAATTCAGAAGCTATTTCCTCGGCGAAGCTGTATACATCATTCACAGCGAGTTTAAAACTAGAATCTACAATGACATCCATGATGTACAGCAACTAATAATTTCTTGCAACAATAATCTCGTGTATTGCCAAACCTACTAATTACGCCACACAAGGAAAAATTGCAAAAAAAAAAAGGGAGAAAAACGTCTTTTTTCCTTCTTCTTTAATTTTTCACGGCTGTTTGAGGAGGGAAAAACGTCAACAAAAAAAAGATCACAATTGATACGTCTAGCGTGACGGCCTTGACCGCTTAAATATCAAATGTCAGGACGAGGATATTTTTTCGGATATTTAACACATAAATATGGAAAGATATACAGCAAACTGTATGTATGAAGATATGTTTTTTTTGGTTTTTTTTGAGATGTTGATTTTTTTAAAGAAGGAAAAAACTCAACTCTGCCTCTACTACCTGGGTCCCTCGTTTGCCGGAGGAGTGCTCTCACCACTAAGCTACAGAAGAGATGGAGATTTACCTTCATTGGAGCATATACGTATATGCCAAACGGAACCGCTCAATGGACAGTGACGATCAACTAATAGCTCATGGACGACAAGACACCAGATGGCTATACATATATATGACATGATGTCGCTCTCCACTTGTTAATGCGAAATATACAGAAAACTGGATGTTGTGAAGGTATTTATATCTCCAATAAAGAAAATCCTCTATCTCCTCTGTAGCTTAGTAAAGAGAGCATTCGTTCAGCAAACGTGGGACCTAGGTTCGACTCCCGGCAGAGATAAGTTTTCCCTTCCTTAAAAATTTTTCTGTATATCTTGCATTAACAAGTAGAGACCGACATCATGTCATATAAATAAAAATGGATCATGTAAAGATTTAAAAAAAAATCGATTTTATTGCCATTATATCTCGATTTGACATAATGATCAGCCAATCAAATAATTTTGTTCAGTCCATACCCATTTTTTCAATTTTTTGGGCAACGCAATCGCGAAACAACGGTATTGCATCCCATGTTTTTAATCCCTATGAAATATAAGAATGGAGGTAATCTCAAAGAGGTGGGAATGCTTGCATTACATAAACCGTTTGCTAATGTATACGCGAATTTGGAGACTCGTGTCATTTACCACTAATGAGCATGCGTTCTCATGAACATCATGCATATGCTGGACTCTCATCATGAATATCGGGTTTGAACCTCTTTGGCGGCACAGTGGTGATCGACTGAAGTTGGTTTTCCAACTTCGAACGTGAATGCGAGCCCGGCCACACTGTCCACTATTTGCAAAAGTCTCTCCGCAGAGTGCAAGCAGACCTTCAACATGATACAGTAGAGTCACTAATTCAGCGCATATCAGACCAGGGTGCGCCGGATCATCGAAATCATTGGATTAATAGAAGTCAACTGGAAAAGCCCTTTTAGGAATACAAACTTCTGCACACAGTCATACAGTGACAAGTTCTCCTCTTCTAAGCTGAAAGGAAAGTCACCTAAAAATATCGGATTATTGAGTCCACTGTACTTGCATCAGAATGCGGTTCGCGGACCAATTGTTGGCTACCCCTCATTTAAATAGTTTGCTGACGTTACCCAACAATGAAAATTTCTGACATGACATGAATGTCGCTCTCCACTTGTTAATATAAGATATATAGAAGACTGGATGTTGTGAAGATATTTATTATTTGAGATGTTACTTTTTTAAGGAAGGAAAAAACTCATCTCTGCCTCTACCGGGAGTCGAACCCGGGTCCCTCGATTGCCGGACGAGTGCTCTGACCACTAAGCTACAGAGGAGATAGAGATTTTCCTTCGCTAGAGCGTATATATGCCGAACGGAACCGTGCAATGGACGGTGAAACCAATCAGCTAATAGCTCATGGACGACGAGCCACCAGAAGGCTATATATATGACATGAATGTCGCTCTCCACTTGTTAATATAAGATATATAGAAGACTGGATGTTGTGAAGATATTTATTATTTGAGATGTTACTTTTTTAAGGAAGGAAAAAACTCATCTCTGCCTCTACCGGGAGTCGAACCCGGGTCCCTCGATTGCCGGACGAGTGCTCTGACCACTAAGCTACAGAGGAGATAGAGATTTTTTCCTTCGCTAGAGCGTATATATGCCGAACGGAACCGTGCAATGGACGGTGAAACCAATCAGCTAATAGCTCATGGACGACGAGCCACCAGAAGGCTATATATATGACATGAATGTCGCTCTCCACTTGTTAATATAAGATATATAGAAGACTGGATGTTGTGAAGATATTTATTATTTGAGATGTTACTTTTTTAAGGAAGGAAAAAACTCATTTTTCCTTCCTTAAAAAAGTAACATCTCAAATAATAAATATCTTCACAACATCCAGTCTTCTATATATCTTATATTAACAAGTGGAGAGCGACATTCATGTCATATATATAGCCTTCTGGTGGCTCGTCGTCCATGAGCTATTAGCTGATTGGTTTCACCGTCCATTGCACGGTTCCGTTCGGCATATATACGCTCTAGCGAAGGAAAATCTCTATCTCCTCTGTAGCTTAGTGGTCAGAGCACTCGTCCGGCAATCGAGGGACCCGGGTTCGACTCCCGGTAGAGGCAGAGATGAGTTTTTTCCTTCCTTAAAAAAGTAACATCTCAAATAATAAATATCTTCACAACATCCAGTCTTCTATATATCTTATATTAACAAGTGGAGAGCGACATTCATGTCATATATATAGCCTTCTGGTGGCTCGTCGTCCATGAGCTATTAGCTGATTGGTTTCACCGTCCATTGCACGGTTCCGTTCGGCATATATACGCTCTAGCGAAGGAAAATCTCTATCTCCTCTGTAGCTTAGTGGTCAGAGCACTCGTCCGGCAATCGAGGGACCCGGGTTCGACTCCCGGTAGAGGCAGAGATGAGTTTTTTCCTTCCTTAAAAAAGTAACATCTCAAATAATAAATATCTTCACAACATCCAGTCTTCTATATATCTTATATTAACAAGTGGAGAGCGACATTCATGTCATATATATAGCCTTCTGGTGGCTCGTCGTCCATGAGCTATTAGCTGATTGGTTTCACCGTCCATTGCACGGTTCCGTTCGGCATATATACGCTCTAGCGAAGGAAAATCTCTATCTCCTCTGTAGCTTAGTGGTCAGAGCACTCGTCCGGCAATCGAGGGACCCGGGTTCGACTCCCGGTAGAGGCAGAGATGAGTTTTTTCCTTCCTTAAAAAAGTAACATCTCAAATAATAAATATCTTCACAACATCCAGTCTTCTATATATCTTATAAATGAAAATTTCATTCACGAACAAAAACTAAAGAGACTAAACATTTCTATTGTTGACAACTCATCAAAGTATTCGAATATTATAAAAATAGAATTGAAAATGTGTCCTTCGTCATTATTTTCTCTTGAAGTTAAAGGGTGGAAGTGGTCGGGGGTATATCTTGGATGTTGTACGCTTGGAGGAGGTGATTCCTGGACAAGAGACCCGTTGTCCACGCCATTCCATGATCATTATTAATTAGGTAAAATATTAATTTTTATAAAAAATATTTTAATGAAAATAAATAGTCAGGGACCGGCGTTTGTTGTATGGTGATAGTGATGGTGAGGCAATTGCGGCGAGTCGAGCTCTCATACAAAAAACGCTACTAAGTAATGAATTTACATTCGGGAATGGTTGGTGGCGGGAACGATGGGATATGCGTGCGAGTGGTTGGAGGGCGATCTCAGATAAGAGCCTGTCTGAGACCATCATACCCATCAACTAAATAATATTGAAATATTAAATTAAAGCATGCGATGTTTAGTGTGGAAAGGTTTGGGAAGTGGAGAGATTGTGCTCCTAAACAACGCGTGCGAATGGCAGTTACAAATTTTTCTATCCTTTATAATCGTGAAATGACAAAACTTTTCAAAAACAAAGATAACAATAAAAAAAATGAATTTCAGATTGAATCGTACATTAGAATACGAGCTTAAATTTTAAAATAAAATTGTAGCGTTAATTTAACTGCCATTTTTGACCACACATGTGGTTGAATTTCGGAGACTATATGACATGAATGTCGCTCTCCACTTGTTAATACAAGATATACAGAAGACTGGATGTTGTGAAGATATTTATTATTTACACATAATATGCTCTAGCGAAGGAAAATCTCTATCTCCTCTGTAGCTTAGTGGTCAGAGCACTCATCCGGCAATCGAGAGACCCGGGTTCGACTCCCGGTAGAGGCAGAGATGAGTTTTTTTCCTTCCTTAGAAAAAAAAAAATTAACATCTCAAATAATAAATATCTTCACAATACCCAGTCTTCTGTATATCTTATATTAACAAGTGGAGAGCGACATTCATGTCATACATATTTTATAGATTTTCTTCTGTTATACCGAAATCAATTTTTGGGAAAATTTTTACGTGATACTCAAAAATGAGATACGTTTAAAATCAGTGACCAAAAATGCATCACGAAACTTCATGGTTTCCAAAATTTTGCATGTTCATAAGTTTAAAGACAATTTTCCAAAATTTCAATTCTACAGGCCTGAATAATCAAATTTATTATATTAAATTGATTCTAAATACGAATTAATATGGGATTTCTTGAGTGGTTATTAATTTTTTTTATTAGAATTAAAAACGAAATGAGCAGTAACTAATATATATTTTATTGTGGTCTTTTGTTTCTATATTTCATTCCGTATATTTTTTTATTGCGGTACGTGTAGTTTAATAGAGTACCGCATTTTTTGGAATAATCACAACATGAACGTAACTGTTACCAATACTGGTTATAAAAATGGTGTTATCAAATTAATAGAGAAAGAAATAGGCCATCCCTTGCAATGGCTTATTTGTCTTTTTCACTTCACATCTAAGGCATCTTGTGAAGGAATTTAGATGAATGTTCCATCAGTCCACACGGGTTTCAAGGTGATATCGGAAAAAGTTTGGAAAATTGTGAAAGATTACTATTACCTATTGTGAAATTTAAACCAATCTCTAATAACCTTCTGATAATGGACAGCGATAACAGTGATTTAAGTGCAGATCAGAGATATCTTGTGGAAATAGTACGAGCAATAGAAATTGGTGGTTTACCTGCTTCGGTATCACACCGTGATCCAGGTAAACTTTCGCATGCTAGGTGGCTCACAACAGCGAACGCTATTTTAAGGTTATACTCTGCAACAGAAAAGCCCAATGGAAATGTCATTTTACTGTCATTGTCTTTCGTTTGACTCAGTACATAACGAAAGTTTACGCACCAATGTGGTGGTTCAACATTAAAATAAAGTGCTGAGGAATTATCCAGGTTTTTACCTGACAAAATAGTATGCATCATTGGCCCAGTTATTCAAAGAAACGCTTTCAACGCCCACCCAGAATCATGGACATCAAAAAAGCGCGGACTTCACTACATTTTTAATCCAGTTCAACCAAGAGTCTTCCTCGACCGCGTCCTGGGGGTTGCTGCAGACAGCGTGCGACTTCCGCCTTGGGCTGCTGCTGCAGTCCATCCGTCGGGATCCTGTCGGCTCTAGCAGAGCCATCGTCTATCTTTTGCTGTTCGGCAATCTGCTGCTGCTGTTGCCGTCCCCCATCGACGTAGGAAACT